>NW_008350324.1:2295156-2330146 GCF_000622305.1 Nannospalax galili | reverse complement strand
CTCTCTCTCTCTCTCTCTCTCTCTCTCTCTCTCTCTCTCTCTTTCTCTCTCTCATCATCATCATCTAACAGTCAGGCCACATAGTCCTCCTATTTATTTTATAGGAACAAACCAAAGGTCACCATCTCCATAAATTCTCTTAGTTCCTTCCAGACAGAGTATCTCCCACCTGGCCTTCCTGCAAGCCTGTGTCCCATTTGCCTAACTCATTTGGGTACAGATCTTCTGTCTGCCTGGGTTACCTGACTAATTCCATTCATTCTTCATGACTCAGCACAGTGGTCACCTGCTCCAGGAAGACTTCCCTGATTGCTCCCCACCCCTGCCTCTTGCAGCCTGCTTTCTCGGAACCTGGACTGAAAGGTCTGTCTCTTGGTCTCTCCTGCTGTCAGTCATCCCTTGGGAAAGCAGGGGCTACTCCTGAGCCCCATAACTCTGACAGGGCCCTATAGATTGCACATGGCTCCAGGGAGGGGGTTATCTGGGGGAAGAGTTCCCAGATTACAGAGAAAAGACGGAAAGGATGAAGAAGTCCCAGGGGACAAAAGAAACCCATAGTTATATAGGCAGTAGCTCTAAACAGCACTGGGGGACTTCCGTGGGAGTTTACATGTTAATCTGTGCTGTTGGTTTGTGTTTGGAGAAGCAAACCCCAGACTGAATGAGATAGACTAAGAGATTCCTTAGGGAGACCTTGCTTAGGACTCACATACAGGCAGGGGAACTTTAGCAGCAGGCTGGGGACAGGTGAGAAGGGAGGAGGGGCAGGGAGAGCCTGAGGCTATAGGTCTGAAAACCTGGACCTGGGTGATGTCAAGTGTGCAAGAAAGCCTGCCGGAATGAAGGGTTCCAAGTGCTGGCCTGGCAGGAATCACACAGCTCTGCCTGTGGCTGGGGGCAGTGGGGGAGTATTGCCTGTGCTCCCAGTGGGGTGGTTGTGCTGGCAGCTGAGCTGGTTCTGCTGACTTGGTCAGTGTCTTGCTCCCCAGCAAGTGAGCAGCATCTGAGTGACAGCAGCCTGGGAGTCCTCTCAACAATTCCTGGGAGTCATAGTGACGATGACGACTGGGGAATCCCAGCCTCTGCCACCTGGGGTGACTCAGCCAAGGTCCCAACAATCATAAAGATGGAAGCAGATTTCCATCCCTAGATGAGGCTGGCTCCCAAAGTACCCCACCACCTTGCACTGGGAATGATCAGGGACCCTGGGTTCAGGGAGGGGGACCAATGGCTTGAGCTCTGCATTGTTGAGGAGGAGGAAGGGGCCTTGAACAGGGAGACGACTTAGCCATTGAAATGTGAGGTTGCAGACCTGCCCAGGACTCCTGGACGCACTAACAGGAAGGACATTGCAAGGCACCTACAGCCTGTGTTAAGAGAAAGGTCCACTTCCACCAGCTCCTCTGTCCACCCTCCCATCCCCCAGTCATGAAATCATCAGTCAGTCTCCAAGCTACAACCCAAGGCTCACATCTCTCCCCTCCATCCTCCCAGTAGCCCTGGGAAGCAGGGACCTTTATTCGCCCTTTTCACAGAAAAGATGTGGGCACAAGGATGGGACGTGGACACAAGGATGTGAAGACCCTCCCCGAAGGCCACAGTTTGGGAGTTGGAGGAGCCTGCTGTGGGGCTTCTGCTTATTCTAGCCATGCAAATAAAAAAGTCCCCAAATGTCTTCTGTGAACTGCATCTTGGAAGAGCCCTGTGCTTCCGCTGACTATCTAAGGACCCAGGATCAGAGCAGCAGATGCTAAGTCTAGGGCGTGGGGACAGGACGGGTGTCGGGTGCCACAGCCGGGGCCTCCCTCTCTGCCTGCGGGTGGGTTGGACAAGTTCACCTCCGGCCTTGCGGACCTAGGGCCTGCTCCGCCTGCGTGCGAACCTGAGGGCCGCGCCCGCCGCCCTGCTAGCGCGGTGCCTGCCGCCGCCACCCGCCCGTCCGCCCCGCCAGGCCAACGCGCCGCCCGCAGACTCCGCGGCGCCAGCGCACCTGCAGTAAGGCGGCCGGCCGCCGCTGCTGATAAGGGAGGGGGCGGGGGGGGAGGGAGCGTCTCCCCCCCCACCCCCCCCCCGACCCAGAGCCCACAAATCTCAGACTCTGCAAGTGTCTCTGCCTGCCTGGGCCTCTGGTCCCTCTTGGAGTTTTTTCTCTCCCGCTCTCCGTCTTTGATTCCCTCCTCCCCTCTCCCTTTTTCGCCTCCTTTTTGTTTTCTGAATCACTCCTCTTTTGCCCCCTCGCTCTCTCCTTTTATACAGTTTCTTCTCTCTTCCCATCTTCTCCCTCTGGTTCTCATCCTCTCCTCTCTTAATCGTCCCTTGGGCGTTTCTTCTCTCCCCTCTCTCTCTCGTGTCTTCTCTCTCTCTCTCTCTCTCTCTCTCTCTCTCTCTCTCTCTCTCTGAATTTCTTCCTCTCCCTTATCCCTGCCCACACACCCCAGCTCCATGCCCAGGCTCGTCCACTGGGGACTGGTCTCAGGGCCCTGTGACATTTCCTCTATCCCCTGCTGAAGCCAGCTGGAACGGAACAGCTGGACCCTTGGGGCGGGCTCAGCAGGTGTCCTGACATCAGTGGGTTGGGCTCACCTGGGGCCTTTCATCTGAGGCTGCCGGTGCACTTCACAAACAGTGATTAAGGCCCGCCTGGAGGCAGGTCAGGGGATATCGCAGGCTGTGCTGTTTGGTTATCTTCGTTATTAATATGCACCCCCTCCCTTAAATGAGTTTAGTGCAGGGAACGGATCCCGACTGACGCCCGGAGATTAAGGTCTCTCCGGTTGCACAGACCCAAGATGACCCTGATAGAGCAGGGACACAAGATTCTGCAGCTCCCCCCGCTTCCAGGTGTGTGGGGGGGGTGCGGCTCAGGAGCCTAGAAGAAGCTCTTTCGGCTCCCCCTGCCGGGATCCAGAGACTGACTGGATTTCTCAGAGTGGGTCCTTGGCTGGGTGGCTAGCCCCATTGGAGAAACAGGATGCCAGAGGGAACACAGCCCCTCTTGGATCGCTTCCAGAGCAGTAAGAGGAAGTCCTGGGGTAGGAAGTATCTGGCAGAACCCTGGGGTCTCAAGAGTCCCCCTGGCAGGGCCACCTCTGAAGTCGGAGAAGGCAAAGCCATTATAGACAGGCAGGCACCTGTGACTTGCCCTTCTGCTGGCAGTTCACATCCATGGTCAAGACCACTTGCCTATTGGACTTCTTCCCCCAGAGGCTCTAACAGGGATACTTCTGACACCTGCTGTGTTGGCAGCAGTCACAGATTTCCCTTAAGTAAATGCAGACCATGCCAATCAAAGCCTCCAGAGTAGTCTGACTGGGAGAAGGTGACAGAAAAGATGCATGGGGCAGTGAGAGGGCTCAGATAACAGCGACCAGTTATCTTGCCTTTGTCCTGAGTTCCACGCCCAGGACTCACATGACAGAAGGAGAGAATGGACTCCCACAAGCTGTTCTCTAACTTCTACATGCTTGCTGTGGTATGTTTGCCCACAGTCACACAAACACACAATAAATTACATACACGCACACACACAACCATACTCCAGCACCTACACACATGCACTTGCACATACATACACATACATTCATACTCACGCATACATACAACATACACATTATATTCACATATACATACATATATACACATACATATGCATGCACACACATGCTTACACACATATACAAACAGGCACTCACACACACATAGGCACAACTGTACTGAAATACCAGGAAAATTGTTCTGACATAATCCTGCTAGAATATATTCCTCATGTGAAAACCTTACTAAAATCTGTGACCTCATCCTGTTGCCACAAAGTAACCTGTTGGTGAGATGCTGAAAGATTTGAGGGCTTTTTTTCCAAGCTCAAAAACAAGCTATCTTTAAAAAATCTGTTATTTGCAGATTTTTAAAAAAATTTGATAGCAGCACTTACTTTAGCATTGAAAAACATCCTCTGTCTGCTTAGCAATAGCCAGCGATAGACTAAAATAAAACAGATCCCAAGTAGACAGGTATTTACTATGGATTTGAGTTTTCTGTTTATATGAAGGCAGTCTTTGAAAAATTTTGTAAAATCACATTTATTTTTTCATTTGTGTATGTGTATGTGCACACACACACACACACACACACACACAAACACCCATGTGTGTGGAGGGCAGAGGAAACTTGTCAGAGTCAGTTCCCTGCTTCTACCATGTTAGTCCAGAAACTGAACTCACCTCTTCAGGCTTAGCAGCACACGCCTTTGGCAGCTGAGCCATCTCGCTGGCCCTGGATGAACATTTCGTAATAATTAATGGGGGGAACCAAATCATAAAAATGTCCAGGAGTCCTGAAGAGAATATTGAGTCTATGAATCAAACTTCTTGTCATCAGAGATCAAGATCTTACTAATAACTAAGCTGCAGGAGGAATCTGGACTGTCTTTGAGGAAGAAGGAAGGCCGCCTGCTTGGCGGTCGCAGCTGGGAGAGATGGCCTGGAGGAGCCTGTGGCAGAGAAATCTAGAATGTGATTACACACAGGCCACGGCCTCACACTCTGATCTTGGATAAGTAGGTTAACCACGTGGTGTCCTGTTTTTCCCATCTGTGAGATGGGAGAGATAAGGCGGGGCTGTTGAGTCCAGCATACAGATAGCTTCCAGAAAGCCCTTTGAGCTTCTTGGAAATCGCGGCTGAGATATGACGAGGCGCCAGTGTGGTGCGAAACACATGCCTGGTAGCAAGCAGCAAGATCCAGGTTCAGCCTGGGTAGCTGTGGTCACTGGGCTGTAACAGTTCTTCCTGGGCTCCTCAAAGTCTCTTCTCTCCCTGAGGCTCTGTTCATCTCCTCTCCTTCCCTGGCTGCCTTTCCTGCCTTCTCCCCCTCCCATCACCCCATAGGGAAGTCCCAAGCATCTTTCCACCTTCTGCTACTTCTGGATAATGTCTCCTGTCATTCATACCAGCTCCTGTCCTCCCGGCCACCTCATCACATCACCTCCCGCCCCTACCCTGATAGACTCTAAAATCTGCTCCCTCTCCCTGCCTGGAATCATGTCAGTAAGAGTCAGTCTCTGTGATAAAGACTGGTCCCTCGGATAAGTGCTTTAAAAGCAGAGTCTCATTTACTTTCTACAACAATTCTATAGGGTCGAGGCTCTTACTGGCCCCCTTTGACAGATATTTGTAAGACTCGTTGCTACCAACTCTAAAATACTTTCCTTAAAGTATTCCATTAAGTTACAACTCTCCCAGAACTAGGAGGCAGAGGCAAGAAGGTCATGAGTTCAAGGCCAGCCTGAGCTGCCTAAAATATTGCTTTATATGTATGCCTTACATCATAGAAGCTTTGCTACAGATGGACCAGATAGAATATCCTGGGCCCCAGCTTCTCAAATAATCTCTCCAGGAGACCCTCTGAATCCTCACAGATCCAATGAACAGTCCTTGAAGTTGACCTGTCTTGTCAATCTCTCCTTTTCAAGGCTCTGCAGGTACCAGTTGGGCATGTATCAGGTCACTCTGGTGCTAAAACCAATGAAATAGTCAAATCCTCGTGATTTGCCACCATAAGTTTGTTTCTGCCCAAAGCCAAGTCATCATAAAGCTATGTTCCGGCCTCGGGAACCAGGCTCCTCACACATGGCAGTAAGACCTTCCTCACTGGGCTTGGAGTCTTCTTCATTTGACAAGCGGATGGGAAAAAGACGGTGGGAATGGTGTGGGAGGCTTCTCAGAACCCAGCCTGGAAGCAGGGACTGACTGTCTCCAATGTCCACTGTCTATTGGCTTACGATAGTCATTTGCCTTCCTGAGGCATCGGAAGAAGGCCTAGCAGCTTGCTCCCAGGAGGAGAAAGAAAAGAATTTTGTTGTACACACAGCAGCCTGTGTTATAGAACTATCAAGAATACATGGATGGTATGAGCATGGTGGCACATATGTCCTAGCCCTGGAGAGGCTGAGGCAGGAGGATAGCTGCAAGTTTGAGGCCAGCCTGAGCTACATAAAGAGACCCTGTCTTAAAAAATGGAGATGGGCATGGTGGCACAGGCCTTTAATCTGAGTACTTGGGAGGCAGAAATAGATGGCTTTCTATGAGTTTGAGACCAGCCTGGTCTACCTAGAGAGATCCAGGCCAGCCAGAGCTACCTAGTGAGACTGTCTTCAAAAATAATTGATGGAACAGAGAGCCGTTCTTCTGCAGTGGCTCCAAAGTTAGGCGTTTGGGGGCTGAACACCCCAGGTCTAATCCTACATCCCTTCATCTCTCACAAAATACCAGCTGAGATTTCCAGCCCCCTGAATACTAATAGAAGTAAGATTATCTTGACTCCTTGCTAACAGAACTTTCCTGGGGGAACAATAGGAAGTCCAACCACTTCCAACTTCAAAACTTATCAATGACACCAAAGAATGGGTCCCCTCCCCTTGCCAATGCCTGCCCCTCAGGATGTAGCTCTGCTCACTGCCCCACAATGTTCCCATTGCCCACATAGTGTTCTTTGCAGGTGCCCAAGCACTTGGGACTCTCTGGCCCCAAGCATTTTTATGCACAGCTCTCCCACTAGAAAGCCCTTGGTGGCCCCAGGCCTTAGCTGCAGCACAAATCCCCCTTCTCTCTTTGTCACTTGACCCCAAGCTAGTTTCTTGGAAACCTCCTGTCTGCCTCTGTTCTTGTGACACATCCTGCAGGTCTCTTACATTGCTGTGGAGTGCTTTGCGTTTTTTTCTCAGCAGTTGTTTTGACTTGAGTGTGGAATGTCCCCTACAGGCTCATGTGCCTGAACACTTGATCCCCATCTGATACTGCTGTTTGGGGATCCGCAAGGCGAGGTGGCTGAGGAGACTTGCCTAATCAACAAGCTCTGGGTTCAAGTGAGAGACCTGGCCTCAATATAAAAAGTGGAGAGTAGTAAAGGAAGATAACTGACATCAATCTCTGGCTTCCCTGTGCATGGGCACATACATGGAGCCGTGTACACATGCACACCACACACATATACACACAAAACAAACAGAAACTGAAGAAGAGAAAAAAACCATCTTTGCCTTTGAAGAGACTCAAGGAAGAAGACTCTTTTAGGGCAGGGAGTGACAATTGAAATAGGAGAGTCAGCCAGGGCACAGCCAGACTGGAGAGCAGTGAGGGAATGACAGGGAGGGGGCACCTGTCTCAGTGGTCTTGCCAAGAGCTGCTGCCTTACTCGGTCCTGGACTTGTGTTCCCTGAAGTTTTTGGTCTGTGAGGGGATGAAGTCGCTGAGATCTGGTCCTCCTATGTCTTGGTTTCTTATCCCTTCAAGCCAGGAGCACTGTAGCACATAACCATGCAATTTATCTTACAAACTGGAACTTTTGAAAGGACAGGGAGTCACTTGATAATGCTACCAAGACAGCACACACAAACTGGAACTGAGCCGAGACAACTGGTTGCTACTTGCATTCAACTCAATCCGAGCTTTCATAATGTTTGAGATGAACTCCATTTAGATGAACTGACCTTATTAACATCATTGATGGAAGAATTAAATAAGAAGCCCTCCAACATGCTGGAGAGGATTCTCACCTACCTGTCTCCTTCCCTTCCCTTCCTCCCTCAGAGCCTCTGACTGTTGCTCTGCACTGTCTTCCAATTTAATTATACAGACTCACAAGAAGAAAGACTGTGAGGCTGGGTATTGTGGCGCATGCTTTTACTCTCAGCACTCAGGGGCAGAGGCAGGTGGATCTCTGTGATGTTTAATGCCAGCCTGGTCTACATAGTGAGTTCCAGGCCAGCTATGGCTACAGCGAGACCCTGTCTTTCCTCACACACACAAAGAACAGGAGGGTGGGAATAAGAAAACCCACTCAAGGCCCAAAGGTTTTCCGTCCCTGTCACTCTATGAAGAAATGCAAAACAAGGGCTTGAGTTGTTGGGAAGTGACGCTGAGTATCTCACAGAGTTAACGTGGAAGGACCCTTAGCTTGGTCCACACTTTTCATGGAATTCTTGGGTTCATAAGTGAATAAACGAAGAAACGATTAAACAAAGACTTCCTTAGGATCAAGAACCAGTCAAAAGTCTAGAATGAACAAATGAATGGATGGAGACCTATTACTATCGTCAACCAATGAGAAGTCTGTAACGGATGGATGCTTATCAGAATCAATAAGCAATCAAGAGTCTATCAAAAATGTTGCTATTCTAAATATCAGTCTAAGATTACAAACTCAGGAAAACATGCTTGACATACCCCACATCCTGCTCTCTCTGTGCATTTCAATACAGTATCTTTACACTGGGCTTTCACGTCGTCTTGTTCTTCATAATCCAGATTTCTACTAACCCCAGAAGTAGAATTAGCTGTACTTATGAGGCAAAACTGATGTCATAAAACAAATAAAACATCTTCCATGGTCTCACCCTTCCCTTCCATGTTAGCATTTGTGAGCACCATTAAGATCTTGTGTCTCCTTACCCCTTCTGGATGTATCTGAGTTGAAGAGGATGTGTACATGCTGTGGTTTGAATATTACATGCTCCTCACAGGCTCCTGTGTCCAGTACCCAGTTCTCAACTGCCAGCACTATTTTTGAAGGTTCTGCAAGCTTTAGGGGGTTTACCTGAAGGGAGCAGGTCGCTAAGGGTGGGCTTTGGGGGTCACATCTGATCCCCAGTCCCTTCCTCTCTCTGATATCTGTCCACCATGAGGGGAGCAACCCCCCCCACATGCTTATACCACCATGGTGTTCTGTCTCAATATGGTAAACAGACTGAACCCTCTAAACTGTGAGCCAAAATAAATATTTCCTCTCTTAAGTCGTTTACGTTGGGTATTTTCCCATACTGATGGGGAGGTTTCTAATACAATGCTCAGTTCAAACCAATCTACTTCACGTGCCCTAGCAGGCCCTCCCCTAAGGAAGCGTGAATGCCCGGGGACCTTTTTTGAGACCTCATCATTCACTGAACATTATCCCTGACCCACAGACCTGGAAGGGCTTGGACATAGTGGATGAACCCATGGAGCCAAGGCCAGCCCCCAGTAAAGAATATTCCACCCTCAAATATGTTGAGGTAGCTCTGCCCATCCTAACTTTATATGTCATGTTTTACTATGAACCTAGGATGATTAGATTTCTCCTCTTTTTTTCATTATGTTTCTCAATATCATGTCCTTTTAAAATTTTGTTTCTCAAAGGATAACCTAATAAGTAAGCTTAACTTGTCAAACTTCAGTCATCTTTCAGCCCTAATTTTCTGATTTTACATTAACCTAGTCTGT
Organism: Nannospalax galili; assembly: GCF_000622305.1. NCBI lineage: Eukaryota > Metazoa > Chordata > Mammalia > Rodentia > Spalacidae > Nannospalax > Nannospalax galili. The sequence goes on along the minus strand of NW_008350324.1, from coordinate 2,320,893 downwards.
GTATAACTTTGAGAAACCTCTTTAATGCAGTTCTACAAACTAAGCAACCAGATGTTGCTGATGGAGAGTTCTAAAAGGAATGAAGTCTGCAGAGACCTCACAGTCAGGTGCAGGAGGCCATCTATGAACAGCTATGTTGTTCTCCACAAACAGGAAGCTGCTGTCAAAGAAAAGCTGGAAATGAATGTTTAATGCAAGGTCACATTCAATGTTGATGCTTTGAACCTTTGCTCTGTGAGCTTCTCTTTGTGAATTTCCCCAAGTTGGATGAACAGTCCTCAGCTGTATTTGACACTGAGAATATTTTTTCTCAGAAATACCTCAGAGAGCACTTTTAACCTCCCTTGTGCTAGAGGAGTTTGGAATGAAGGCAACCAGAAGTAAGTAGAATTGGGGTGCATACAGTCTGGAATGGGAGGTGAAGATGGAGTTTGGTAGGCTGAGAGATGGCTTGGTCAACAATGGGCTTTTTCTTTTCTTGCATGCATGAGGCCCTAATTTAGAGTCCCAGCACCCACATAAAAAGCCAGGCATGGTAGCATGCACCTGTAATCCCAGAACTGAGGAGCAGACAGGTGGATCTCTGAGGTTTGCTGGCCAATCACTGTGGACCACTCTGTGAGTTCCAGGTCAGTGAGAGACCCTGTCTCAAAAAACAAGGTGGGGGACTGAAGAGATGGATCAGCAGTTAAGAGCACTGGCTGCTCTTGCAAAGGGCCTGGGGTTCGATTCTCAGCACACACATGGCAACTAACAATCATTGGTAACTCCAGTTCCAGGGGACTCTGACCTCTTCGGTCATTGCACGACATGGGTGCACTTACTACATGCAGGCAATACACTCATACACATAAAACAAAAATAATAAAATATTTTTAAAAGTAAACAAGATGGACAGTGCCTGAAAAACAATACTCAAGGTTGACTTCTGGCCTCCACACACATGTGTACACACACACACACACATGCATAGACACACCATGAACATGTACAAATACACACACAGATAGAGTTCAATAAAGTTGGAGGCAAAATGGCAGATGTAGTAATTATTTATACTGTCTCATAAATGAAGAAAAATTGGTCAAATGGGATGATGTGAGGTGAGGGATAGAAGCCACACCCCAGGCCAAGACTCAATATACAAGCATCAAGAAAATAGTGAGAAACCAGGAAAGTTCTAGACTTTGAGAGCCTAGTGTGATCCCTGCTTCCCATTTAGATTCTTCTCCTTACTACGCATCCTGACTTTTGTGCAGCAGAAGTTCAGTCCTTCTGGAAGTTTCCTGGAAGTCTCACCTATTGAAGTCTCACCTATTGAGACCCAGGTTTTCTGTCATTTCCAAGAGAGTAAAGTGATGCTTGAGCTCATTCAAGAATGTCCGAAAATCCTGGGCTGACCCTGGAATAAGCCATTTTTTCTGGGTCTGCCTTAGTACCCTCATCTCCAGAATGGAGATTAAAGGGCTGGAGTATACTTCAGTGGCAGAAGGTTTGTGTAGCATGTGCAAGGCCCAGAGGGAACTGAAATATGGATGTTTTCCAGGTATGGCACTCCAGCTGGTCATCCTAGCATTTGGGAAGTAAAAGCAGGAGAACCGAGAGCTGAAGGCCAGCCTCAGCTACACAGTGAGGTCAAGATAAAAAAAAAAAAAAGTATTAGGGGCTAGAGAGATGGTTCAGCAGTTAAGAGTGCTGGCTGAGTTCGATTCCCAGCACCCACATGGCAGCTGACAACTGTCTGTAACTCCAGTTCCAGGGGATCTGACGCCCTCTTCTGATCTCTGTGGGATAATAAAATAATAATAAATTTTAAAAAAGGAAAAAAGTGAATCAATGAATGAATAAACAAACAAATAGGGCATTAACAAAATAAGCACACCTGAATTCCTGTTTCACCATTGACAAGTAAATGTCCAGGAAGCATCTCAGGTAGGGGAGGTGCTCAATGGTAGAAGCTATTAGGGTTGATTATTGCTAACTGAGTCATTATTCCTTGGAACTATCAGCCCCTTGCACGATAAATTCTAACTAACAACAGTTTTGTTGCTGTTCTTGTTTTGAGGCAGGGTCTTACTGATAGCCCAGACTGGCCTCAAGTTCACAATCCTCTGCCTCAGCCTCCTGAGTGCTGGGATGGCAGGCGAGTATCACCACACCCAGCTCCAACAGCAACATTGGCAGGAACGGCCACACAGGGCACTCCTCACCCTTCCACTGTGGGAAGTGCTCTACAGGGGTCAGGATCGTGGACCTGAGCCAGACTGTGGCTTCCAATGACCTTGGGAAAGTTACATAACCTCTTGTACCTTCATTTTCTTATCTGTACATTGGTGATTAAATTGTACCAAGCTTATAGACTTGTGGTGAGATATAATTGGCTTAATTATGCACAGCACGTCAGCAGAGAAGCAAGCCATTATAAAGGGCTATGTCCCTATCTGCGGTTTCTTCATCTGTGGATAGTTCCTGTGACCTAAATGTTCCTCCCCACAAGCTGCCCCTTGGCTTTGAGAGAAGGGGGCAGGTTTTGTTTACAGGTTTTCTTCTGTAAACACGTACTCTGAGACAGGATCCTCACCGTTGAGGTAACTCCCTCCTTTCTGAAATCACTTGACTCAGATAAGACCCATGTGTTATTTCCAAAGCGGTGGGAAACTTCCTCAACAGCTGAACAGCTCTCTGTACTTCATGTTTTCTTGCTAGACTGCTTGTATGTTCAATCAACACATACTCCCAAGGTCCCACTATGTGCCAGGTATTATACTCCTATATAAAAGATATGTATATTACATACATGTATGTATAATGCCCAATACATTTTATGTATGTACACATACAAGCGCTCAGTTATCTGTTTATCCATTACTCCCTTCTTACGGTTTCAGTGATCTTTGTCGGTCAGTTGTGACCTAAGAATATCAGATAGAAAATTTCAGAAACATTCATTCATCATGACATTCATATGTGCCATTTGAAGTAACACCAGGCAGTCTCGTATATCCCAGGACACCCTCCATGGATCTCCCATTTGTAAAGAGTGTCCTTACTTATAGAGCCACTTAGTACCATGCTGGTCACTGGAACAACTCTCTTTGCAACACAGCATTCAGATATGGTTTTCTATTACCTACAATTTCAGGTTTGAACACATTCCTCTCCTATAAAATGGGACTACTGTATATATACGACAAGAGCTCAGACACAGTAAAACAGATTTTTATTCAGGTGGAATAGACCAGGTCTTCCACAATTATTTTTTGTCATGTGCAAATGATACAATTTAACACACATATGTTTTTCATTTTTAGTTTTAATTTTTTATTACATTTATTTGTTTGTTTATTGCATGGGGGAGGGGATACATGCTACAGTACACACGTGGAGGTCACAGGACAATCTGCCAGAGTTGGTTTTCTGCTTGCACCATGTGGGTCATGGGGGATCGAACTCAGGTCAGATTTAGCAGCAAGTGCGTTTACCCACTGAACCATCTTGCCAGTGCCCAATTAACGCATCTTAATTGGGCATCTACTGCTTCCAGACTCAAGCTGGGTTTTCTAGGAATATATTAATATAATATAATATATATAATATATTAATAACTAACATTGCCCTCGGCTAACACTGCCCTCAGGAAACTTAAACTCTCAGGTGCTTATGAGATAAAGATCTCCCCTCTTCAAAGTGCCCTTTGCTAACTAGCAGAGGAAGCAGTGGGGGTTAGCAGACCGTGCCAAGGGTCCCCTCTCAGGTCACCAGCATGCAAGCCACCTGCGCCAGGCCCGCTGTAGCTGTAACCTAGTCAAATGACCTAAGTTTCCTAAGCCTTGTGTGCCTCATCTGTCCGTTGTGCATAAGAGTAGCCCCTACATTCTGGGGGTCACTGTGCAAGTTCAATGAATGGTTGCATTTTGAAGAGCTACGTGCGGAGCCTGGCATATACCAACACTCCAAATGGGGGCTGTTTTTACTGCAAGCACTTTAGTGACCAGCAAAGAACTCAAAGAATTTTATATTGGACATTTAATTTTAATTGTGTGTATGTGTCTATGCAGGGGTGTTCTAGTTTGCTTTCAATTGCTATGACAAAACACTCTGACCAATACCAACTTGCGGGAGGGGGGGTTATTCTCTCAGGTCACAATTCATCAGGGAGTCTAAGAGAGGAACTCAAGGCAGGAGCAGGAGCACAGGCCATGAGGGAACGCTGCTTGCTGCCTTGCTCCCCTGGCCGTCATACAGCCTGTTTTTTATACAACTCAGACTGCCTGCCCAGGGGTGGCATCACCCACAGTGGGCTGGACCCTACCACATCACTCTACAATCAAGAAAATACCCCATAGACATGGATACAGGTCAGTCCAATGGCTGCGATTCCCCAACTGAGGCTCCTTCAACCCAGGTATGTCAAGTTGACACTAAAGCTATCCAGCACAGGGGGTTATGTGCACATTCGTGTAGGCATTAGTGGAGGCCAGAGGTGTTGGATCCTCTGGAGCTGGAGTTACAGGTCCTGGGATCAAACTCAGGTCCTCAGGTTCTCTGCAAGAGCAGTGTGTGCTCTTAACCACTGAGCCATCTCTCCAGCCTGATAAATATTATTTTAAACGCACTATTGTTGAAGAGGCAAAGGGTTTGACTTAGTGAAAAGACTTTGTTGAGGTTTTTCTCTTTTTTCTCCAATGAAGGTTTAAGCTTTAGTTGATAGGATGGATTTGCTACTTTATCATGCACTTTTCTGTTTCAAAACCTGTATTTTTGAAAGCTGTGAAATCCTACCTGTAAATCTCTACATGGTCCAAAAGATTTACTGAAAGTGACCAGCTATCCCAGGTTGCCAAGTCTTGAAGGGTTTCCCAGGACCAGAGACTCAAACTGAGACGGTGATTGACAAATTGGAATAACGGGTCCATCTCTGAGATGCTCACAGAATGTTGTACACACATGTACACATGTGAAATGTCTATGTGAGACTCACCCCATGTGAGCCTCAGAAAATACAGCCAGCACCTGTGTAATACACAGCTGCTCCCTGCTCAAAGGGAACAAGGTCCAGGTGACAGAGCCCCGAAGCAAGAGGCCAGTTGCTATCTAGCCCCACAAGGGCCCCGCCACCAGAGCACAAACTTTCTGTGACTCAGCAGCTTTGTAAGCCTTTTAGGAATTCCAGGATACAGCTTCCAACTCCTCGGGGAAGCCCTGGCTCCTGACAGCTGATATAAGCAGCCCCTGAGTCATTGGAGGAGTCATAACATGGACATGAAGGAATTAGCAGGGCCGTGTGGGACCCATGGTTAGTGCTGGATATGAATGTTGGATCTGCTACTGTCTAGTGATCTTGCTTTGGGAAAGTCCTTCCCCTTTTCTGAGCCTCAGTTTCCCTTTGGAGGACTGTGTGAAATAACACACTGGCACAGCAACAGGGCTTTGCAAACGGCAACCATATCGATGGTGCTACAGCTGTACTGATGCTTTCATGAACTACAGACTAGCTCCTCATGCCTCATCTGCTAAACTATTTTTTTAGATGTATTTTTATTTATGTGTATGTTGGGGGTTGCCCACAGAGGCCAGAAGAGGGCATCAGATCCCCTGGAACTGGAATTATAGGCAGTTGTGAGTTTCCCAACATGGATGTTGGGAATTCAACTTGGGTCCTCTGAAAGAGCCCCAAGTGCTCTTAAACACTGAACTTTCAGTCCCTTTCCAGTCCATTTTAAATGTCTGCAAAATATCAGACCAACCTTTCCAAGAACAATAGCAACAGCTTAGAAATGTTATGAATCTGCTTACAAATTAAAAAACAAGTTCAGCTAGGACATATTATAAACACATATATAAGATTTTTTTTAATCTGTATTTTTCCCCAGGCTTGGAAGTGACCATTCTCTTGAATCTTCCTGATATAAATCATTCTGTCCCAAAGTCTGATCAGCAAAAGTATGTATTATTTTATGAAATTAAAATATAAAAGGAGTGGGGCCTCAAGATGGTTCAGTGGGTAAAGGTGCTCGTCCCCAAGTCTGAAGGCCTGTGTTCATTCTTAGGACTCCATGGCCGAACAGAAGTGACTCCTATGGGCTGTCCTCTGACCTCCACACGCACCCTCTCCCCAATTCCATACACACAAATAATATAAATAAAATATAATAAAACATCTCTTTAAAAAGTTTGAGATCCCAGACCTCAAGTATCTGCATGGCATGCATGCACACACACACAGACACAGACACACACACACACACACACACACACACACACACACACACGTAAAAGGACTAAATGCAATTGTTAAATGGGCTTGGGAAATACTGAGCCAAACCAGAGTAAATTCTCCTCACCACAGTACTTCTCAAAGCCTTTGCCCATTGGGAGGTCTAGGCTTTCTGAGAGGGAGGAGACTGATGTAGCCACACCCCCATCACTTGCCCCACCCTGCCCTGCTGTGTTCCAAGAGCCTGGACCTCTGGACTGGTGTTGGCTGGAATGCAGTTGAAAACCCCTGTCTCCATGTCACTGCCACAGTCCTGGCTCCGCCTCATCCCAGTCTGCATCTGGTGTCCTGGCTTTCTTGGAACTGTACATTTCTTGAGCTTCTTGGCCTCTGAGTCCTCTCACTTAACTGCCCCATTTCCTTGACTTATTTCTCTTGTTCTTTATTCCTGGGTGAGTCTGAGTTCTCCCCCACTGACCTCCAGGAAGCAGAACACAAGACTCCAGACCACCATGGGACCCTCTTTCATGTCTCACCCCTCCTTTCTGGGAAGTTGGCTTTTGAAGGCAATAGGATATTTAATTTCTCTGTAGAGAGTTGCCAGTGAATGGAGGTGCTAGAGATGCAGGTGAGGCAGATGATGGAGGTGATGGTGGGATAAGAAAACAATAATGGTTCATCTTGCTGAAGTCAAACCTTGTTTCACCCCGAGAAGTAGGTAGGTACTAATGGATGTGAAGCAACAGGTTAGAGGAGGGCCTATAACTTTCCCACGATCACTCGGCCAGTGAACTATAGAAACTCTCTCTTCAGAAACGATCTCATTCAAACTTGCTAGAAAAGTACTTAACCCAGAATTCATGTTCTTAAACTATATAATGATGACTCTGTTGAATTTACAAGTAATAAAAGATCTTGGGACTGGGAAGATGGCTCTGTTGGTAAAGTGCTTGCCACACAAGAATGAGGACCTGGGTTCAATCCCCAGAACACACACAAAAAAGCCAGGTGTGGTGGTATGCACTTGTGATCCTAGCACTGGGGAGGTAGAGACAGGAGGATGCCTGGGACTTTCTGGCCAGCCAGCCTAACCTAATTAGCAAGCTCCAGGCCAGAGAAACCCTGCCTCAAAAATGTAATGTGGTGCCAAGAAGAGGACTCAGCAGGTAAAGGTGCTTGCCTCCAAGTCTAACAACCTGAGTTCGATCCCCAGGATGCACAAGGTAGAGGGAGAGAACTGATTGTTACCAGTTGTCCTCTGACCTCCACACACACCATGGCAAGCACACCTACACACGCAAGCACACGCACTCAAACAAATCAGTGTAATACATGTACAAAAAAACATACAATGTACAGTGTAACAAAAAACATGTGAAGGGATACAGAGAGAGAGAGAGAGAGAGAGAGAGAGAGAGAGGTTAAGTGAATTCCACTAGATAGAATTAAAATTATCGACTGAGGCTCTCCAAAAACCTAACCCAAGGTGCCTTAAAGTATTAGACATATCACAGGCCCCTAAAACATGGCTGTCAACAACCAGAGCATTGGATAACCACCTCTACCTTCTGACTTAGCCTGACAGAGGAGACATGCTGATGTGGCCCTCACACATGTGGACCTTACCCCATCTTGGCAATCGGCATTCTTTCATCCGCCCCTGTTTCTTCTCATCTCTATAACTGGGAAGCTGCCACACCCAAAGCCCATACCTGCTGGCCTATTCATGTTTCTCTGAGATTGAACCCTTTGAATTATTAATAAGTCCAGGATCACCTCCACCCCCACCAGAGGAGATAATGTGCTGCCCTACTTCCTGCATCAAACTGTCTCCATGTCACGTCATTGGCGCCACCGGGGTGACTGGCGCCACTGCCGCCACCCGTGCCCAGGTGGGGCGCTGAGGGTGAAGTGATGCGTGTGTCCACACAGAGACCTACTGTACCAAGCACTTGCAGGCTTGTAAAAGGTGCTGTATAAATCAATTATTAATACTAATCAGGGTGTAATAGCACCATCAGCAGGAGGAAGAAGGCCCAGACAGGCAGGCGCCACACCCTCTTTGACATAGTCCTCAGAAGTCAGGTATCTCACACATTATGAGGTGAGGTGAGGAGAGATGATCCCGAGGTGATAAGAGTGAACCTCTACTCCAGGAGTCCCACCTGGCCCCAGACACTCACCTGAGTACCACCCGAGTAAAGAAAGTTCTAGAACTTCAAAAAAGTGAGAGCAAGATCTTAGCACAGTACTTACTTGTAGGCTCTTTGAGGAAATCAGTCAGGGCTGTAGGTCACCCTCATTGGACTCCAGGAGAAATGGCACCCACCAAGACATGCCTGTCAGGAGCCTATCAATCTGTTCTCAGCACTGGGAGACCCTGAGCTTGGATGATTTTCTTAAGCTGCTTTCCGTTTCTCCTTGGGGTCTACTTTGTGAGCTTGGGATAAAAGAAAGTTTCCCTCATGTAATGGATGTGAAATTTGATTTCAGGTTTCTTCTTGTTTTCTCTTGTTTAGTTTGGTTTGGTTTGGGAGAGGGTCTCACTATGTAGTCTCTGGCTGGCCTAGAACTCATTGTGTAGACCAGGCTTGCCTGGAGCTCACAGAGATCCCCTTGCCTCTGACTCCCAAGCACTGATATTTTCTGTCCTAAGGGGAAAAAAATTGATAATAAAAATTGAATATTTACCTATCATGAGCTTCCTGAGATTCAGAAGTACCAAGAATTGTGGCCTAAGAGGGAGGGAAAGATGGGAGAGGCACAGAGAAGGTCTTGGGAGGGAAGGGCAGTTATGACCTAGACAGCACACCGGAGCTCCAAGAACACCCCAATCAGCCTCTTTAAGGGAGGGGTAGGCAAGAAAGCCATCTGGTAGGCAGGATGATGACCTCCTCAAGTGTTTACCTCCTTTTCCCTGTAGTCCCCAGAACCTGTGACTGTTCATTCACAGACTGACAGGGACTCTGTAGACCTGACTAAGCTAGAGATAATTGAAACAGGGGCATGATTCCAGATACTCTGGGTGGCCTAGCATCATCATGGGGTCCTTACTAGAAGAAGGGAGGAGGGTCCTTGTCAGAGATATGAGAACAAAGCAGATATTGGGCCAGTGGAATGGCCTTTGAAGAATGGAAGCTTCCAGAAGCCAAGGAAGATAGATGGCGTTTAACGGCTGACAACCGCAAGGAAATGGGTCTATACCTAGACCATCTTTGTCAAGGCAGAACTGGTTCTGCAGGTATAGGTGGGGCCTGAGGATTCTGTGTGTCCAGCTGGCTCCCAGAAGATGTCAACAGTGCTGGTCCCCAGGCCACACACCTTGGATTAGAGAGGGAGGAGACAACAGACTGTCAGATTCCACCAGTGGCCCCTTTGAATGAGTCTCTGAGTGCAGATGGTTCGTGTTTATCCTTTCTGTTATCTGAAATGTACACACAGTGATTCAAACTTTGGGTCTCGGCTGGTGACACTATTTTAGGAGGTTGTGGAAACGTTGGGAGGTGGGACCTGCCTGCAAGAAGTAAGCTACTGAGGGAGAGTCGGGAGTGAGGGGGTCTGTTATCGCAGGCTACTTCCTGTTGCTCTTTCTCAGCTTCCTGGTTGGCCATGAAGTGAGCAGCCCTCCTCCCACACAAGCCACCATGGTGTTCTGCCTAAGCAGGTGAAACCAAACAACCACCTACCCAGGAACCAAAATAAATCCTTCCTCCCTTTAAGTTATATGGATATTTTTTTGTGATGACAAAAATCTAATGCAGTCCTTACAAGACCCAAGTGGTTCTACACATCGCCAAAGGTGTGTATTCCATTATCCTTTAGGGTATGCTCTTTAATGACTATGCTATTTAATGACCTAGGTCTCCCCATTGAAAGCAAGACAGTGGTGCATCTGCTTCAAGGAACTGTCATGAGGACTGACTGAGCAAATACAAGAACTACAGGCACGCACATGCTCAGCACGGGGTAGCTCTGGGCCGCTGCTCCTCTCTCTTTAGACTGTGCTGGACAGCTTTTGTTCTTTGCTTTGCTCTGCTCCATATGCTGTCTGCTGAGCCTCAGTTCTGGCACTTACTAGCCCGCTTTACATGTCTGTGACATGAGTCAATGACATCACGAGAGAATTGATTCCAGCAACCCACACCAGTTTGGCTTCCAAAGCCTTTCAGAAAATGAACAGGGAGAGTGGCATGATGGCTCAGTAGGTAGAGGTGCTTGCCACCTAAACTGACAACCTGAGTTCAGTCCCTGAGACCCACAGTGGAAAGAGAGAACTGAGTCCCGCAGGTTATCCTGTGACCTCTCCACATGTGGGCCATGGTACTAGAGACACACCCCCAGCCCTCCAAACACACACTAAATAGCTAAATAAAGTTTTTGTAAAGAAGCACAAGTGTTCATTTGAACACCTACTCGGTGCCAGAAATGACCCAGTTGCTTTTTCTACTTTGTCCTTCATCCTCCCAGGAACCCCAAGACAGAAGAAATAGAAGTTTAAGCTTCAGCAGGTTGAGGCTTAAAGAGATAAAGACACTTGCCCAAGAACCTGTGGCTATTAAATGACAAATGAGGATTCAGCTGTTTCTACTCACACTGACTTTTCCAACCCCAGCCCTATAAGATGAACCCTTCTCTGACCCCTGGTATTTCCCGCTTCAAGAATTAGTCAGTTTTCTTTGATCAAATGGGCTAGGCAGCAATGTGGTGCTGGCTCACGGCTGGTGCTGTGAGGTTCTTATCTTTATTAACTGTGAATTTATCTCCCTGGAGCGATAGGGCTGTGGGTGAAGGGCTCCTACCCACACCTGGGCAGGTCTTACCTGCTCCAAACAGGTCAGCAGGCAACTTGGAGCCTTTTAATTACCTTCTTCCTCCTCTGCCCCCCTCCCTCAAGTTTAAACCTGTACTATAAACACCAGCATCAGGACCAAAGGTAAGGGAGATGAAACACTTGGGCATTAACCCATCGTATCCCTTGATAAGGCCAGCATTGCACAGTACCAGCACCGTAAGCGAATTCCTATCAGAAGATAAAGAGCCAGAGGCTGTCAGCAGAGACCGATGGTTGCTATTGCTCAGCTAGAGCCAACTGATGCTATCTAAGTAGCAAGAACCTGACCCGAGTGCTCACTTGGCAGGTAAAGAGTTTCAGCCACATCATCGGGTCTATCTGAGACAGCCTACGAAGGCCCATGGCAGGTTGTACAGCAGGGGAAGAAGGTGCACAGGAGGGTTGGTCCCACCTGCTCTGCATGGCTCACCTGAGAGTCAATAACACACGAAGAGATATCCCCCAAATGCCATTGAGGCCCCAGCCCCAAGGAGGAGCCCTGGGTTAGTGTGGCTTTAAAATGACTACCTGGGACTGAACTCATCCCAGCCACCATCAGGGTCATCACTTAGACTCTGGGGGTCATCTGGAGTCATCATTTCCCACAAAACCTTTGGTTCTAAGGAGGCTTCCCTCTTGAGACTTGAAAACAACGCTTTCCCATGCATGTCACCTTCTAATGAGGACTCACTACCCCAGGGCTGCCTTTGCAAGATGGTCCGGCTTGTCTGCATCTTTGCTTCTTCTTGTGTGTATGTCATTTGCGTGGAGGCTAGAGGTTGACATCATGGATCATCTTCAGTCACTCTCTATTTTTTGAGACTGAACGTGGAGCTCACTGATTCATCTAGACTGACTATCCAGAGAGTTCCAGGTATCCTTCTGCCTCCACTCCTCAACCCAGTGTTGGGGTTATAGACATGCACTGCCATGCCCAGATTTTATGTGATTACTGAAGGTCCAAACTCAGGTCCCCATGCTTGGCCATTGGCTGGCCTGGAGCTTGAGGCAATCCTCTTATATCAATCTCCTGAGTTCTGGGATGACATGTGTGCCTCCATGCCTGGCTTATATGGTTTTTAAGAAAATAATTCTTTCTTAAATTAATGTACAAGGTATTAGATACCAGTATGTCTTGTTTTCCCAACAAAGTATGTTCAAGTGGGGTTTTAAATAAACCGGCTTCTAATACAGAGCAAACAGTTCTTCAGTATGTCATCCATTTGGAGTCAGCAGGCAACTGGAAAATGCCAATGATTTTTGTTATTGGGGAAATTCAGTGTAAAAGGCAAACTCACTGTTAATTCCCATATAGCTCTCCAAGGCCAACCCTCCTATGTTAACATTGTTTCCTCCCTGGGACAATCTGCTTCTGAGGGCTCTGCACCTACAGACAGCATTAAATAGTACACATTGCAGGGCTTTACAGAGTAGCATTTGAATGGATAATGTGATGTTTTAAAAATTCGGGGAATATAGGAAAGGTGAGCCAAGAGTCTTTAAAAGTCCAACTTTGAGGCCTGGAGAGATAGCTTAGTCAATAAAGTGCTTGCCTTGCAAACATGAGGACCTGAGTTCAGATCCCCAGAACCCATGTAAAAAGTCAGGTGTGGCAGAGGGTGCCTATAATCACAGGACTGGAGAGACAGGGGCTCACTGGTCAGCCAGCTTAGCTAAAAGGTTGAGATCTAGGCCAGTGAGAGCCCATGCCTCAAAAAAGTTATTAAGTAAGTGAACAGGTATCTGGATGCCTGACGGCTGAGTTTGATCATACACATGGTGCACCCACACATACATGTGATCCATTCATACACGTGGCGGGGGAGATCTTTGATCAGAAAGCATGGTGGTCCATACCTGTAATCTCAGGAAGATGGTGAGTTTCAAGCTGGCCTGAGCTACAAAGAGAGACCCTATTTCAAAAAACGTAAGTGAACAGGTATCTGGATGCCTGACGGCTGAGTTTGATCATACACATGGTGCACCCACACATACATGTGATCCATTCATACACGTGGCGGGGGAGATCTTTGATCAGAAAGCATGGTGGTCCATACCTGTAATCTCAGGAAGATGGTGAGTTTCAAGCTGGCCTGAGCTACAAAGAGAGACCCTATTTCAAAAAACAAGGGGGGGAGGGTAGGGAATAAAGGGAGGAACAGAAGGGGACGGGTGGGGGGGGGCAAAGAAGAGATCTTCGAGAAACTGAAATTAGTTTCAGACAGAAGTTTAAACTCAAAGATTCATTCTTCACTTGAAAATTATGTTTGCTTCTTAAGACCAATCACAAAAAGAAAGAGAAAAAGAAAAGAGAAAGAAAAGAAAAGAAAAAAAGAAATCGCAACTGTACCCTGGTTTTCAAATCATCAACACAAATATCCCTGTTTAGAGATGCCCTGACAGCGTTGTTTATGATGTAAGACATTGGAAAGACCCAAAATGTCCACAAAGAACATGGTTAAGTTGCTCATTCATGTGATTAAAAACATTAACTGCTTCTATTCAAGTGTTAAAGGAGAGCTTAGGACGCCTAGGCAGAGGCAGAGTAGAAAACCAATTGCCTAATTTCAAACAAGTTTTGGAAAAACGACAATGAGAAAAGATACCAGGATGCATGCCTGGGCAGTGGGCATGGCTCTATCAGTTCACGAATGAGCCTGGATGCCAGGGATCTTAGGGATCTTGGGGCCAAGTCTCAGCTTTACTTTTTTCTGCTTGGACTTCTTTGAGCAAATTAATATGTCCTCTCAACCTTTTCCCTTGAAAACTGGAGCTCATGACCTTTCCTGCCTCATGGGACTGCTGTAGAATTTCAAGGAAATTATGAAAACCAAGGATACGTAAGAAATGATGACTTAATGATAGCTAACATGTACACACACTTGTGGCCAAATATTACATGTATAACGTAATGTTTTCCAGAATTTGAATGTGTTGTTAAATATGTTATAATAGAAAGAAATCAACATTGAATGTCTTTGAATTTGGTAGTTAAAAATAGAATTTCAAAGGCTGGGGATATGGTTCAGTAATAGAGACCTTGCCTAGCATGCGTGAGGCCCTGGCACCCAACTTTAACACTGTAAAAAAAATTTTTTCAGATGTCAAGTTGCCTTTAAGCAGGGTTAGGTCATGTAAAGCAGGTTTGTCATGGGTGCTGATGATTAATCATGGGGACTATGGCTGAAAAGCCGAGAGAGGTCATTTCCTACTTCTTTCTTAGTGAATCCCCCCATAAACCATGGGAAGATGTGAGTATCTGTTTGTCTTGGCAATACGAAGTAAGTCTGTGGTCCTGGAACTGGAGAGGGGGATTTTTACTGCACATGCAAAATGAAATTTTGGCTAAAGAGCTGAGTCACTTCAAAATAACATTTAACATATAAACGTCTAAGTACCTAGAATTTTCACTGAATCTTTAGCCTTTGCTCAGCTCAAATTTTAGAAAACTTATGGTGGGGAAGGGGGAGAGATCATCTCTTAGGACTTTGCTGAACTGAGAGATGAAGCTTGAAGAGATAACTTCTCCATGTTCTTCCCTGATTCTCAGAGTGGAAGGGCCCATGGGGCTGGGGCACACAGAAACGAAAGGCAAAGGTGGGCAGGAGGGAAACTCATTGACACCATTAGATTCTTATGGAAACCTGTGACCCAAAACCTTTTCAGAAACTTAGTCTTGTGTCTTCGATCCTGGATGACAGGCGGTATTGAAAATTATAGATCACAACATTAGTACACCAAGAAAATATGCAATTACTGTTCCTAAGCTGGCCCGGTTCACTGTAGTTTGTGTTAATGCAGAAGGCTCAGAATGAATGAATGAATGAATGAATGAATGGTCAGTCCATCAATGAATGAATTGATGAAATGGAGGTACAAAAATTACCCACACCCAGACTTCATATTCAATCTTAGTTACACATTAAGGTGACCGACTCCAAACACTCATTCCCTCGGGCTTACCGAGTCTTGTAATGTTTGAGTTTTCTTTTCAGGGAAGCTGTAGAGTTCTGAGGAAGGCAATTTATCCAACGTCAAAGGCGAGGAAGGACCAACAGGTTGGAATCACACAGAGTAAATATTTAAACATGGGAAGTTCGATAGCTGTTAAATATGTTCAGTAACAGGCTCATCTTCTAAAAATCAATACTCCTACTAATAGCACAGGCTTCAGTAGAAGGGACTGAGGGGTAAACTAACTGGTGAGATTTTGACTCAGAAGGCAGTAGGAGCCAGTGTCTCAGACATGTCTTCCCAAATTGGTTTTAAAACATTTTTTAAGCAAACAATAATGAAATCATCTCTTGCTATGTATTTCCAGGAAGCCAAGCTTTGTAGATTGCTGAGCCAATGGGCAGTCCGCATCTGACCTGGACAGTGTGGAGGGTAAGGAAGAGCTAGGGAGACACCGGTCAGGCAAAAGACAAGGAAACCCACAGCCTTTCTTCAAACAAGCAAGGACTTGGCCTTTGAACCTGGCCGTGGATAGCAGGTGCCAAGCAAGAAAGCACATCACTCTGAGTGTTGTAGACACCACAGTGAACCCTGACATCCGTCTTTCAAAGGTTTTTACCATGTGGGTGAAAGAGGTCAGACTTGCAGCTCTCAGAAATTCAACACTACATTCTGAAAGCTTTGCCTACAACCAGGGCTTGAAGGATGTGGGGTGAGTTGGTGTTCCCACCCAGGGGTCTCCACCGCTGGCTGGTGAGAGGGGACCTCATCGCTGCAGTGTTCAATGCACCTGTTCAAGTATTCCTGGTGAGACTGAGCCCCTAAGGTGGGATGTGCCCATCCGCACTCGCTCTTGGAGCTGCAAGATCTCCTCCAAATAAACCATATTCACTTCAAATCCTGCCTGGGACAGAGGCACTACGTCCAGAGATCCTCCCTCCAAAGACTCAAATATCTGTGTTTTCCTAAAACTGTGCTATTAACTGACACATAATAACTGCATCTATCTATGAGGTGCAGTGCTGGGTTTTATACATGTCTATATTGTAGAATAATGAACTCAGAATGTTTGTGTTAACCAACATCTCAAGCATTTACTGTATGTGTGTATGTGTCTTTATGTGTCTGTGTGTGTGTGTGCCTGTGTTATGTATGTGTGCATGTGTGTGATGAGAACATTTTGATCCCCTCTGCTAGTTATCCTAACTGATACACATTGTTAACTACAGCCCCCTCTAGCTTCTATCTCACTGTTTTTGTGCCTGCTAACTGGCATCTCCCTAGGCCCCACCTCCAACTTCCTAACCACCATCTACCCTGTTTCAGCTTCATTTGTTGCTGTGATTAAACACTGCACAAAAGCAACTTGGGGAGGAAAGGGTTTATTTGGCTTATACTTCCCAGGTCACAGTCCATCACTGAGGGAAGTCAGGGCAGGAACCTGGAGCAGAAACCACCATGGAGGATCGCTGCTCATTGGCGTGCTCCCTGACACATGCCCAGCTGCCTTTCTTATACAGCTCTGCCCCACCTGTCCACCACGGCACCACCCACAGTGGGCCGGGCCCCCCTACATTCATTAGCAATCAAGCAAATGTCACACAGACATAGCCATAGGAAAGATTGGTGGCCGCAGTTCTTCAGTTGAGATTCCCTCTTCCCAAGTGACTCGAGGTTGTATCCAGTGGACAATGAAACCAGCACACACTCTCAGTTTTTGTCCTGTATCTGTAAAGTGGAGACAACAATAACACTTTCCTCAGGGGCTCAATGTAGAAATTGAACGACTGGATGCCACGAAGCCTTGTTCAATGCTTGGTACTAACTATATGCCAACTTGGACTATTACTGATTGCAGAGGTCGAAATGGGATTTGGGGGATCTTTTCAACTTATTCAAATGATGGTAGGGTTAGAAATATCTTTGGTTTCTTCTTTCTACTTTTCTGTGTTCATGGCATCTTGAAACTGGGGCGCTCTTGGAGGAAGTAGAGCATTGTGGGACCCAGGAGCCACCTGACTGCAGATCACAATTCTTCCCACTGTGGGTTGTGAAACCTTCACACAACTCTCTGCCTCAGTTTCTTCATGTGTGCAATGGAGGCAGATATGTTCTTTCTTAGTTTTCTGGGATGTTTCAGTGAGATAATATATATGAAGTGTTCATCACAGGGGCTGGGATAGAGGGAAAGATGGCTCAATACAAGTCACTGTAATGAAGAGGCAATACATAAATAATAGACAATGATTAATAAATTAGATAGATAATGGATACATAGACACACAAATAAATCAATGATAAATTAATAAATATGCTACATAGATGGGTAGATAGATATTTAATAGATGAAAGACAGGCAGATGGATAGATAATAGAAATGATAGAGATATTAGGTGGATAGATTATGATAGATGATAGATAGATAGATAGATAGATAGATAGATAGATAGATAGATGATAGATAGATAATAGATAGATTGTATGTGTATTAGATATATTAGATGCATACAGAATATTTTCTGAGTCAGAATTAAAGCATGCTAAATTACCTTCTTATTAAGAAGTGGGAGAATTCAGAGTTGGGGAAATGGATCCGTGACTAAAGTGATTGCTGTGCTGTGTGAGGACTGGAGTTCAGATGCCCAGTACCCGTGTAAATGGCAGGTGGATGTCGTGGCCTGCCTGTGATTCCAGCCTCAGAAAGCGAGCTCTAGTTTTGATTACGAGACCCTGCCCTAATGAAGAGGATGGAAAAGCAATGGAGGATGATTCTTGACGTCAAGCTTGGCCTCCACACTCATGTGAACACACATAGATGCATACACACACAAACATGTGAGCCCATACACATACAGACATGTGTACACTACACACACACACACACACACACACACACACACACACACACTAAATAAAACACAGAAACACTGGCTTAACAATAGTAGGAAGTAGAAAGAAGAAAAGAGACAGAGCACTTGATCAGGTAGCTCTACTTGGTATAGAAAGCCTAAGAAAGGGACATTAGCCCCAAGGTGGACACAGGTCCTGGTAGAAAGATAACTTCAGATAACTTGGAGGAGGTGATGGTCATATCCACTGACCATTCACTTCAATTGACTGCATATCCTAGAATCCATTCTTCCATTAATTCCAGGGTCCACTTAAGGCTGGTGTCCACAGTGCTCTAAGCGGAGTAAAGAAGCCCCCTGGAGGCTGCAGGGAACATATCATTTAGCCCTTTCTGTGCACACACATTTACACACTCTGTTACTAACTTACCGCATTCTCACAGCAAGGGGGGAGGGCAGTGCTCTCACTGTGCAGCTGAGGAAACTGAGGCACAGTGCTGTACAAATGGAAAACATGTGACCTCAGACCTGCAGGCTGAACCCTGTCCCTCCGCCACTGTATTCTAGGTATCTGGGACCCTGTCATGTCCTATTCCATCCCCACCCCATTATAAGGTCATTCTCACCTGGTACAGCTATCACTAATTGAATGCTTAACCTCTTTCTACAGATCTTGGATGTATCCTATAATCCTTAACATAATACTCTGCACAGCCTTTGTCAGTCTGTTGGAATTGGCATCGATGATAAAGCCACTTGGAAGACTAAACCTGTGGAACTGTGTGACTACACGCAACAGAAACCAGAGGAGACCCTGTTTGACATATCCAGGTGAGTCCAGAGGACTTAGGGAGTGTTCAGGAGCCAGGAGTTTCCTGGGGGCCCAAGAACAGGTTGAAAAGCTAGTTGAAAAGCTGACTGATCAGCTCCACTGAACCTAATATGATCTAAACCTACTTTCCTCTTACTCTTGGGTCTTTCTGCTCAAGACTTTAATTTCCAAGGGAATAGTCATCGACTTTGTTTAGATCATTTGTCTAAAGTAACAATATACAATGAAGTGAAATGAGTGTCCATGGGGGAAGCTGGGACTGTATGAAGGAGAACTCTGAGCAGCCCCAAACACCACCCCCAGCATCACTACCAACTACACACTGAACCAGACCTGACTCACTTAACCAGCTCTTCGAACTCCGACATAGACACAGATTCTGCTGTGTGACTTAATTTGCTGGGCTGCAACCCACCACTAAAACAGTTCTGATGGTAGCTATGAACGCAGCCTGGGTGTTTCCACCTGGGGAACTAACTCACCCAGAGAAGATGCTGGAAGCCTCGAAGCTTTTGAAAGCCTCTGATGAAATCAGCCAGTTGATTAATGCAATTAGCACCATTAGGACAGGAAGTTGTTAACCCGAATCAATTAGCCACAGACATCTGTCACACTAAGTGTTCCTTTTTGTCTTGAACATATTGCACTGTTTGGTGTTTCAGGGGTGATGACCATTAAAAATAAATGATTATTGTTGATTTTCTATTGATATAGCTATTAATGTATCAGTGCCTGAGTGTACTGGCCGCTTACATGTAGTGTACAGAAAATAGATAGGCTAACAATAGGAAGTAGATATTGACTCCCATCGCTCAATTCAGGAGGTAAATATTGACCAATGGAAAGCAGCTGCCATGGGGATGAGCTCAGAGGCAGAGTGTTCACATTGGCTCCATTTCTCTTTAATTATCTGTATCATTTATCATCCATGAAGCAGAGGCTTGGATATAAGAATGCCTTTCTCTATGCTTTGGTATCTGACTCAGCCTCCTCAGTCAAGCCATAATACCAAAGTACTTACTACCAGTCACTTTCCACATACCAAGTCTTTCTCTTCTTGCTTCCTCTAAGCATTTCTAGCATTTTTAGTTCTTCCCCATCAATCTTCCACAATGATCATGATCCCTTTTCCTAAATCCAACCATCAATGCACAAAACGACTACTCAGGATGAGAACACTTAACATCTATTGTGCTCTTACCTCCCACATTCTACATAAAACCTCAGAAGATCAGCTCTGTCTTACAGAGGTTAATAAAGATCATAATACCATGTTTTCCAAGGATTTTTTCAAGCATGTTATATGTTTGAGTTCATTCAAACTCCCAACTAGTTCTGAAAGTTATACGATGACAGTCTTGTTACTGTTGAGGAAATTGGATCAGAGAAAATGTGAGTTCTACTATACAGCTAACAGTGGCATAATCCTTGAATTCTAACTGTACTTTCACCTTACCTGTTCTACATCTCTTCAAATGCACTTCAAGTTTTGTAGTAAGGAGCTAAGTTTTAGGAATAAACTTTAGTTGTTATATAATTTTTTTCTGTATATGTGTAGGCATTTGTGCATGAGGGTGTGTGTGCACACTCACGTGCACATGAGTACATATGTGCCTGTGCGTGTGTCTTCAATTCACCCACAGAAGATACTGGAATCCAGCAAATCCAAATAATTTTCCAAGTTCTACACAATCAATAATAAAGGAAGAGGGAGACTCAAGAGACTCCTCTCCCAAACTTCCTCCTTTAGAACAGGATGATGGAGTTGGGAAAAGCTGTCTTTGTAGGCGAACAAGGGGTCATTAAGGTTTTCATTCCTGAAATCAACATTGAACTTCTCCACCACAACAGTGCTTGGAATGAACAGTGTAGGCACAGAAACAGGGTTTAATGACTTCTGTTCCCATGAGGACCTGGGCCCCAATTGCCACATCCAGAAATGTCTGCTGGATCAATTGGAGTGACTGGGTTTAACAGAGCAAGTAAGTCTCGGCTGGGCAAGGAAGGAGGGTTGCCAAAGGCAACTTGGGAGAATTACAGTGAAGAAATAACAACACAAAAGAAAAAGAGCAATTGTTCCCAGCCTGACCCTCCTGAGAAGTCACTCTTAGAGTCATTAAAAGGAGTGTTAAACCTGGCAGACCAGAAGGGCCAGCCAGGTTTCCCCTGGGAGCTGAAGTGTCAGGAACTGCTTTCAAATGCCTTGGAGTGTTGCTAAGATGACACTGACTGGTTCATTAAAACTGGGTATCAGCCATGCTTCAAACCCATCAGGAGAGAGGTCAGCTTCGGGGCTCTGAGGAAGCCATGCAGGGCTCAAGGTTTCCACAGTCTGGGAATTGCTTTAGGATCCAAGCATTGCTTGGGGAAGGAGTGGAGGGTGGAGGAAGGTGGAGAGGGTAGGTAGGACAGTGGGAGATCCCTGCAATGGAAGGGCAGGCCATGGGGATGGGGATTCAGGGTGGACTCACTCCTCTAATTCATTCAGTTTTACACCCCAATTTCCCTAGAAAGAATGAACTTTCTCAATGCAATTCATTTTCCACCTTTAAAAAAGCTCATTATTATTATGTGTGTGTGTGTATGTATGATGTGTGTGGACATGTGTGCCAAGGAATGTGTGTGGAGGTCAGAGGACAACTTTGTGGAGTCATTTCTCTCCTTTTACCTTTATGAGGGTTCTGGGGATCAAGTTTAGCTCACCAGGGTTGCATGGCAAATGCCTTTACCTGCTGAGCCATCTCAGTGCCCTCCTTCTTCCCTTCCATCATCTTTCCTCCTGAAAGCTTGGAGGGGTGATGGCAACATCAGCCAGTGGATCCCAGGTCACTGTGTTCTGACTCCTCATCAGAAACAGCTAGCTAGTATGGAGGCAGGGTGGGAAAAACCCCAAATGCATACACATACACATGCACACATATACATCCCCCCATAGACACATATACAAACACATACATATATACACACACTCAATACACACATATATAGACAAATACCCCATACACAGAAACATACACACAAATATGTGTGCACATACACACGAACTATGTGTACATATGTGCACATAGATATAAGTATACAGATATACATACACAGAAATACAGAAACACACATATACACACAAATACACATACATGGGCATACAAACATACATATACATATATACACATGCATATGCACATGTACACACAAATACACATACACCCATACACATATACACACAGAAACATGCATACACACATATAGACACACACATATACACAGAATAATATATAAATACATATAAACACATACACATATATGTTCACATGCATAGATACACACGTACACACACATAAATATATATACCTAAATGCACACACACATATGCAAAGTCCATTTCCCACCCCCTAGAATCCAGGCCATCTCTCTGTTAGTACATTACTTTCCATTGTAAAGACACTTGACAAGACTGGGGAGATGGCTCAGTTGGTAAAGTGCTTGCTGAGAAAGCATGAAGACCTGAGTTCCACCCCCAGAACCGACAGAAAGCTGGGGTAGCATCCTAAGCCCCCCAGAACTGGCAGAAAGCTGGGGTAGCATCCTAAGCCCCCCAGAACCAGCAGAAAGCTGGGGTAGAATCCTAAGCCTGTAATCTCAGCACTGGGGAAATGGAGACAGGTGAACCTCTGGTCTCTGCATGCACAGGTGCGTACACACACACACACACACACACACACACACACACACACACACAAGACTCCTGCTTCTGCTCTTTTTCCACCTAGTCTGTTCAGACAGGAAGATGGGAGGAAGGGTTTATTCGGGCCACAGTTCAAGGACACGGTCCATCAAGGAGGAGGCATGGTAGCAGGGATGTGAGGGAGCTGCTCACGGTGCATCCACAGTCAGCAGACGTGAATGCTGGTTCAGCTGGTTTTCTCCTTTTTAACTTTTTATTCTGTCCGTTACCCCAGCCCATGGGATGGTGCTGCCCACTTGAGGGTGAGTCTTCCCTCCTTAGGTAAACCTCTCTGAAAATACCATCACAGACACACCCAGAAGCGTATCTCCCAGCTGACCTCAAAGCCAGTCTAATTTACAATGAAGATTAACCATCACACACTTAATGACAACATGCCTCAGTTTCCTCTTCTCTACTGAATTGTGTCCCCTAATTCCATATGTTGATATTCTGACCTTATTTGAAATAGCATTAATTAAGATGAGGTCACTATGGATTAGGACAGACCCCACATCCAATTTAAAAAGGGAGACAGGCCTGTACGAAGGGAGAACCTATTGGGAAAACAGCAGCAGTGAGAGACGTCTGGAACTGCGTTCTAGGGAGTGTGACTCTCCCACCCTGACCTCAGACTTCCAGCCTCCAGAACTATGGGCCAATAATGTCTATTGCTATGTCACGCTGTTCCTGCAGCCCTAGTTTACATCCCCTATAAAATGAGGGACACAGAACAGTCTTTGGTGCACAGTGGGTGCTGTTTAGTTATCTGTGGGTTCTTTAAAGGAGTCTGCACCTCTCTGATGCTTCTTCATATGAAGGAGAGGCTGATACGCCAACCTTTCTGGAGCTGCATACGCCAAAGCCATGAGAAAAACAGACCTCTCCTTACTTTCTTGTTGCTTTCAAAGCATCCAAGAACCCCAATCCTCCTGCCTCAGTCTCCAAGTGCTGGGATTATAAGCATTCACACCCAGCTTCGTATTTCCCCTCATTTTGATTTTCAACCTTTCTTTCTTTGGTTAATTCACCCCATAGCATTTACTGAAAGCTTGCTGTGTGCCTGGTACTGGGGACACAGGGCGACCATGAAAGTGAAAACCTCTGTTCTTGGAAGCCCACAAACTAGCAGTATAAAACAATACAAATAAGTAAGTGAATGCCATGGTAGACCAGATGTTTCCAAAATAAAATGAGTGGCACACAGAAGACAAGAATGGATAGGAATGTTTTTAGTGGGGGAAGTGATGCCATTTTAAGTGGGAGGTAACAGGTGGGGGGGGGCTGTTGTCCTAGAAGTAATCCTTCCAATAATGACTCAGAGGACTGAGGATGCCAGTCATGGGGAATTCTGGGATAAGAACACTTCCATTAAAGGGAGCTACATGGGTTCAAGAGTATGTGGCACCATTTCTTTAACCTTCAAGCTGCCTTGTGGATAAAGGTATAAATATCATCCACATTAGCAGGTGAGAAACTGAGTCATAAAGAGATTGTGGATCTTGCCTGAAGTCACAGATCTAGGAGGCAGTGGTTCCTGGGGTCTTTTCTTCCTTATTCATAGGGGATTCCAAAACAGACCCCACTTCAGCCTTGTGGGCATGAAGACTTCTTTGGCTTAGATAGATGGAGAAAGGAAAGGAGGTAGGGCCTCCTGAAATAAGAGTATCACACACAGTAACAGGGGAGACAGTATTGAATGCCACTATAGTGCCATAGGACCCAGGTTTCTAAATAATCAGGAATGAGGATTTCTCTCTTCATTCAAGTTTCATTTAATGAGTGCCTACTATGTGCCAATGGAGCTTTAGTACTGAGGACATTGCACTCTGGAGCCTGCCACACAAAGTCAGTGCAGGCCTGGTTTTACCCCTGTCATGTGCTCAGCCTCTGGTCCAACCCAAACCACACCAGCACCTCTAGAAAGATGTTAGGAGAGGATTGACACCTGTGGGGTCTCTAGAGTTCCCCAATCATCCTCAAACCCCTCACCTCCTTGTCCCTACAATAAACCCATGAGATCAGTATTATAACTGCCCTACGAGATGGACAAGGTTGGCCATACCTTCCAGTCAGGGAGCACCAAAACTTGGATCTCTTTTGTTTAACTCTAGGACCTGTGCTGTTGTGGCTGGTGTGGACCTAAAACTATCAGTGGCTCCCATCACCCTGAGGATAAAGTCCAGTCTCTTTAGTGTGACCTCCAATATCCCTGCAGATTATGACCCCCACCACAGACCCTTGCGACCTGGCCAGGAGCTCCTCCTTTTAATAATTGCTCTATACTATTTCCTATGTAAAGGATTTAGCTCTTGTGCCAGATAAGCAAAAGCAATTACATTAGCCAGCATCATTCAATGACTTCTGCAATTTAATAATAATAATGATAATAATAACTAGTGAATATACTCAACTGATCATTTAATCCTCTACTCTGGAAACTGGTGTGTGTGTGTGTGTGTGTGTGTGTGTGTGTGTGTGTGTGTTTTCTCTCTAAATCTTTCCTTCATATGTTCTAAGTTTCAGCTCTGTGAACTAAGAAATCTGAAGCTAATTTAGGGCTAGTATCCCATATCCAAAATGCTTGTGATCAGAAGTGTTTCTCATTTCAAATTTGGGAATGTTTTCACATGTGCCATGAGCTACCTTAGTGATGGGACCCAAGACTAAACACAAAATTTATTTGTGCTCCACACAAACTTTACACACATAGAATGAAGATAATTTTTTTTTTTTTTTTTTTTTTTTGGTGTTTTTGAGACAGCGTCTTCCTGTAGCCCCAGCTGTCCTGGAACTCACTATGTAAACCAGGCTGGCCTTGAACTCACAGAGATCTGCCTGCCTCTGCCCCCCGAGTGCCAGGATTAAAGGTGTGCGCCACCACGCCCAGCAAATGAAGATAATTTTATGTACTAGTTTCAACCAATCAACCTGCATGGAATGGTATGTGGTATGGAATAGTATTCTGTTGGTAGCATCAGGTCAGTGCTCAGAAAGTTCTGAATTTTGAGACAGTTCACATTTCCAATTTCACATTAAAGATGTTCAATCTGTAATACCAGCTAAGGCAGCTTCACCTCCCATCAGGCACTGCACCAAGACCACCTAGAATACCTCAGCCATAGCAGGCAGGCCAGGTCATACGGTCTTCATGCCACAAATGGGAAACTGAGACCACACTTTCCTGCCCAAAGTCACATTGTTAGAAAGTTTCCAAACTGAGATTTGAACCCATAGCACAGCTCTTACCTCCCACACTTTAACATGACTGCAGACCTGGCCACAGGTACAACAGAAGGTGTGTGTGTGTGTGTGTGTGTGTGTGTGTGTGTG
>NW_008350324.1:2271193-2292519 GCF_000622305.1 Nannospalax galili | reverse complement strand
AATCTTGTTTTATAGTCAGTTGTGGTGGTACACACCTTTAATCCCAGCACTGGGGAGGCAGGGGTTGTTGGATGTCTGTGAGACTGAGGCCAGCCTGGTCTACATAGTGAGTTCCAGGCCAACTGGGGCTGTAGGGAAACCCTGTCTCAAAAAACCATAATAATATAATAATAACAATAACAATGTATATGACACCAAGGAAACCAGCAGGTAGTAAATGCACAATAACAGTAGCTGGAAGCATCACTGATATTATTATTATTGCCATAGCTATTGATATCATCACCTGAGCTCTGTTCCCTGAAGGTTGCAAGAGAATAGCTCAGGAAGAGATGAGCTAATGTGCTAAACTATTCAGAGCCTCCCTTTCTCCAAGCAGGACTGCAACCCCAAAGTAACTCAACTGGGTCAAAGTTGCACCTGGCCCCTCCTTTCCTGCCCAACCTCCTCCAGCTCCAGGACAGGAATTATCCCGGCGCCCCTCGCCTCTGAGGGCCATCCCCGCTGTGAGGCTTTGATAGGGAAAGTATGAGGAACAAAGGCCATTGTTCCAGAGGTGGCTGGTGCCTCTCAGGCCCGAAGGCCAGCTTCCCAGGGGTGAGGTCTGACTCTGAAGACACAAAGACTAAAGTCATTAGGACCACAGACAAACAATGACGGAATCACTTCTATTAACCTGAACTTGAGTGGGCTGCCAAGTGGGGAACAATGAGGTGGGGGTGCTGGCAGGCTCACCCTCCGCCTTCCCCTCCCCTCCTCAAGATCC
Source organism: Nannospalax galili (assembly GCF_000622305.1). NCBI lineage: Eukaryota > Metazoa > Chordata > Mammalia > Rodentia > Spalacidae > Nannospalax > Nannospalax galili. The sequence goes on along the minus strand of NW_008350324.1, from coordinate 2,291,753 downwards.
AAAATAAGGCAATGTGTGGTTCAAGAAGCATCAGGCTGCCCTCTGTGTCTGGAAAATTCCCAGGCCTGTGTTTTGGAGAATGAGCTGTGGCATCCAGCCCCTGGGTTCAAATCCTACCTTCTCTGTGACTGGCCCTGTAGCTTGGGTAAGGTGATTTCATTCTGTAAACGAAAATGGACACAGCAATGGTCTCCTAGAATGTACACATCCCTGACCCAGTGGCGAGCTCCCTGCAGGGTGTATCTGGTAGGAATAGGGATATCCTAAAGGAACACCTGTCCCTCCTTCTTTGGCTTACTAGACCACTGAAACAATGGGTCCAGAAAACTAGAATTTCCGTACAACTTCTGCTGGGATACCCAGTAGGCAGGGGGCGCCTTGGCAGGCCTGCTTAGCTCCACCTCCTTTGCTTTCTATTGCCATCGTATCAGGACCTTGATATGGACTCAGGGGTGGGGGGCTGGATGTCTTTGTTTCGCCTCCTGCGTGGCCTTTTTCTGCTTTTCAGTATTAAGCTGGCTCTTTTAAATGGCTTATTGAGAACAGGTGACTGAACCTGGCTTGCTGGGGCACAGATTGTGACCCCCTAAGTCAGAGTGTTAGTCATCAGGATGGGTATCAGCCGAGCTCTCAGAGACTCTGGGCACCTCAGGCAGCCTCCGTTTCTGTGTCTGTCAAGTGAAATAAGCCATCAGTCTTAGGAATCAAAGACCGGATGAGGTCAGCGCCTTTTGGAAATGGTGACATTCTGTGAATTTGGAAAGCAAGATCTTATGAAAGATTTAGCCCTGGATCACCTCGAGGGGACAGGCCACCTGGACCAGGTGAACTTCCTGAACAGGCCAGTGTCCCCAAAGGCAAGACAGGGGCCATCCCAGCCTCTTCCTCACAGGACAAGTGCCCTGAGAGCAGAAAGTTGTAGTACTAGGGAAGCGCTCAGCACAGGACTTAGTGCACCCTGAGTGCTAGGCATTGTTAGCACGATAAAGAGATTGAAGCCAGGTGCAGAAGCGCACACCTGTCATCCCAGCACTCGGGACTGAGACAAGAGCATCACCATGAGTTTGAGGCTATCGTGCACTACATAGTGAGTTCCAGGCCAACCTGGGCTACGGAGTAAGTCCCAGTCTCAAAAACAAAAACAAAAACAACAACAGGAATTGATTGAAGTTACGTTCAGGTCAGGAAGCAACACAGTTGTAATCGAGGTAATTAACAGTCTGCCCAACTAGAACAGCTGCCTTGCAGGGGGATACCCACTTTATTTTTTAAATATTTTATTTATTTATTACATTTTATTTTGTAATAAATAAAGTGCACCTATGGCATGCAGTGCCCCTTGGAGGTCAGAAGAGGGCGTCGGATCCCCTGGAACTGGAGATAGGATGGTTGTTAGCCACCGTGTGGTGGCCGGAAATCAAACCCAGGTCCTCTGCAAGAGCAGTCAGTGCTCTTAACCACTGCGCCATCTCTCCAGCCCCAGGATACCCACTTTACAAAAGAGAAAACTTAGAGCAAGGAGGTAAAATGGTAGGCAAGGCGCTTCCCAAGGTCCTAAGGCATCTGCTGAATCTCAGGCCATTTGTGCCAGGATCCTCCCCAGTCAGGAGAAACATCAATGCCTCTCAGGTATCCTCGGCATCCTCACTCCCTTCCCCTCACTGCAGTCCCTCTCATTTCCCAAAGGGGGGTGGGACAGGGTGACAAGAGCAAACGGGGGCTGCTGAGGCACCCAGAATCTGCTGTCAATGGTGGGTGCTCACAGGCATGGTTGGGAGTTGTCAAAGACATAGGAGATTTCTGGAGCCCAGTTAGAGTCGGGGTCATGGTGACTCAGCGTCCTGACAGGAAGAGACATGCACCCTCCAGGAACGTGGCTCTTTTGGTGTGGACGATGGAGCAGACAAACAAAAGAGTCACCTTAGGGTGGATGAAACCAGTCCCTCCGAATGTCTCAGGGCTGCTGATCCTGGTATCTGCAACCCCGCCTCTCAAGGTACCTGCAGGCACTTAGTTCCCAACAGAGTTGAACCACCCTCCAACCGCAGTGTGGACAGAGCGCACCTGCCCCCTTGCTTCCAGCCAACATTCCAGGAGTCTTGATTCAGGTGCGCGCGTGTGTGTGTGTGTGTGTGTGTGTGTGTGTGTGTGTGTGTGTGTATGTGTGTGTGTGTGTGTATGCAGAAATTTAATATTTTAAGGAACTGTGAGGCTGGGAACTCTGGTGGGAAACAATTCCTGGACCATCTTTGGGTTACATGGCCATTCCTGAAACTAATGTTAGGGTCCCAGAGATGGAATGTGCCGAGGGTCAAATCAGGTAAGTCCCTTGGATTTTTCTGCGACAGGATCTCACGTAATGCAGACTGGCCTCCAGCTTGTTTTGTAGCTAAAGGTGACCTTGAACTCCTGAACCTCCAGCTTCTACTTCCTGAGTGCTGGGATTACAGTTGCACCACCATACCCGGGTAATGCGGTGCTGAGGATGGAGCCCAGAGCTTCCTACATGCTAGGCAATTACTCTACCTGCTGAGCTACATCCCCAGCCCACATTTGCACTTTTGATGTTAGTGGTTCTCCTCAGCATGCCTCTGGCATCCAAAGTCCATTTATTTATTCAGTCACATGAAGCAAGGAGGAACTGGACTGCTGACCTGATTCTCTTTTGTAAAATTTTTCTTTTTTTAAAATAATATTTTATTTATTATTTTATGTGTATGAGTGTATTGCCTGCATGTATGTGAGTGTACCTGTGTCGTGCAATGCCACAGAGCTCAGAAGAGGGCTTCAGGTTCCCCTGGAACTGGAGTTAAGGACAGTTCCTAGCCGCCATGTGGGTCCTAGGAATCGAACCCAGGTCCTCTGCAAGAGCAGTCAGTGCTCTTAACTGCTGAGCCATCTCTCCAGCCCCCCCCCCTTTTTTTTTTTAATGTACATGAGTGCTTTGCCTACATGTATGTAAGTGCACCCATGTGTGTGATGCCAGAAGAGGGCATCAGATCCCCTGGATCTGGAGTTACAGATGGTTACCATGTGGGTGCTGGGAACTGAACTCGGGTCCTCTGCGAGAGCAGCCAGTGCTTTTAACTGCCGAGCCATCTCTCCAGCCCCAGCTGATTCTTGGCTGAAGCCTAGTGCTCACAGGCCTCCCGTGGGATGCCATGCAGTGACTCAGACTACGGAGTCATGGCTTCGGGCTTCAGAGCCTATGGAATGATTAGCACAGGTGTCTTGAGTCTATGTTAGTGGCCAGGGAGCCAGCCTTCTGCAGTGTGGAGTAAGAGCTCAGATCTCTGCATACAGGATCCAAGGTGGCTATCACATCTCCCTGAGGTCCCCTCCTGATCCTGCTCTGTCACATCACCCTTGCAGCTAGCCCATCACCTGCTCATGGCAGAGTCCTTTTGCTTAAATAAACAAGCCCGATCATGTCTCTCACCTGCTCACAGTCTACCGATGGCTCCCTGTTTGCTTTCAGAATGAACTCTACAGTCTGGACTAAAAGGCCCTGATGATCCCACACACTCCTGCTCCCTAATCGTTTTGGGTCCCCATTGTTGTCGTTTTCTAAACTCTCTGCCCCAGCGGGCCTGTCTTGTTTGCAGTTGACTTTCAATCCTCTTGTCCACGTTTTGTTCTTCCCTCTGCTGGGAATGCCCTTCCCTACGCAGCACCCTTTGATCTTTCAAAAACTCAGTTTACACCTCACTGGCCCCTTTGCCCTTGAACTTGACATCCCTGGTGGGATCTGGGCCAGCTTCTTCTGCCTGTGAACACTCTGAGGGGATCTGGGCCAGCTTCTTCTGCCTGTGAACACTCTGAGGGAATCTGGGCCAGCTTCTTCTGCCTGTGAACACTCTGAGGGGATCTGGGCCAGCTTCTTCTGCCTGTGAACACTCTGAGTTCTCTGAGCATCCAGGCTCTTCACACATCCTGTTGTGTGGCCTTCTTAAAGACAGACCTGGCTCAGCTTTGCATGCCACGGTGTCCGGTTGTCCAGTACAGTGACAGAGGTATAGTAAACACTAGAAAAAACTCTGTCAGAAGAAAAGGGAAGGAAGGAAGGAAGAAGAAAGAAGGGACTTGAAAGTTCTGACCATTTTTTTATACTGTGACCTTTATACCCATCTGTGTACTGAGTGACTGGGGTAGACACCTGAGGCATGGAACTCTTTCCAAAGATCTTCAAAACTGAACAGCAATGGGCCCCCTCACACCCAGCACAGACTTTGGCCCCCTCTGCTCTGGTTTATGAAAGCCACCAAGCCTCCCTCCCCAGGTTCCCTTTGTTTTAGCACAAGGCCCTTTCAGTGATTTTTGTTTTGCATGGAAAAGCCAGGGCAAGTTTATGACAGTGTGTTCCTGCCTCAGAGATCACTGTCAATCATCCCAACATCAAAGTCGGAGCCATGTTGGCTCCTGTAAGGCCCACCCCGCCTTTATTCCCTTAACAGCCAGGAAATGGGGAATTTCCTTCAGTTTTCAAACTATTTCAGAGAGGCTCTGCCACATGGCTTCCTTACAAGCTCATCTTAAAAGGCAGGGGCAGAGCTGAGCCTGGCAGTGACATGGAGGGCCTCAGCCTCTCTCTGCTCTTTACCCCTCCTTTGTTCAGCACACTGGAAAGACAGTAGTTTTTATTTCTACAACATTTTTCTATGGGAAACCAGGACTGGACTAAAAGGGAGTGGGAACCAGAAATGTGGTAATGCTAAAAGTGAGGGCCTTTAAGGGGCACAGATGGCAAGCTTAGAGAGAGCAGTGAAGGAAGGTGCCAAGCCTTGCCCTTCCCTGTCTTTTCTGTCTATAGATTCTTATGTGTCTGATTCTTACATCCCCAGGTGGGAGCTGACATCCACCTAAGGCCTGGATACCTATCGCCCACCTTTTCTGGTGAGCCCCCCCATCTTTCCTCTACCATATCCACGTCAGTATCCTGCCCCAACTGCCCCCGACTCTTCTTCCTCAGGTTCTGTCTCTTCTTACATTTCTGGACTATTCCACGCTCTCTCCCTGCCTGGATTGTTTCAAAGTCTGAAAGTCCAGTACAGACCCAGATGAATCCCAGCTGGAAATTCTCTGATGCGGTATGGTAAGATGCCTAGCCCACTCATACCTCAGTCCAGCATGCATCAGCAGGGCGGGCTTTACTCCACACAGTCACTCAGGGACCCAGGAAGTGTGTCTGGATCTTAGTCATCCTGCTGGCCAGTGCTTCTCCAACAAGAACATTTGACAATGTGCAGAGATCCTTTTGCTTTTACTGGAAGGCAGAAGGAACTGGCCTCTAGTTGGTAGAGTTAAGGGGTGCTGCCACGGATGTTAGTGGAGGAAAGATGGAGAGCTCATCAGAAAAGGTAGGTAAAGGTCCCATTGGTATCAGCAGTAAAGAACGCTTTCTCTGGGCCTTCAGAGCCCCTCAATGTGCTTCCTGACCTAAGGGTTTATTTTGGCTTATGAGGGATGGAGTCCATCATGGCAGGGAAGGCATGGCACAGTAGCAGGAGCAGGAAGCTGATGGTCACATTGTCATCCATACACAGGAAGCAGAAAGAGAGGAAAAGAACAGAAAGTGGGGCCAGATTATAATTTCTCAAAGCATGCCCCCAGTGACATGCTTCCTCCAACAAGGCTCTACCTCCCAAAGGCTCCTCATCCTCCCCAAACAGCACCAACTAGAGACCAAGTGTTCAAACACATGAGCCTATGGGGATACTTCTCATTCAAACCACCACAGGGTGCATGGCACTGTTGCTTCTATTCCCAGGCCTCATTCCCACGACCCCAAGGTCATGCAAGGGAGATTGGGAAATGTAGTCTTGTGTGACCAGGAGAAAAACTAGTGCAGGACCAGGTGAAGGCAAAACACCCTGTCTTAAATGCCTAAATTTCATGTGTGTCCCACACTGACTAGGTAGCTTCTCCGCTTCCATACCCCCTTATTCCTCATAACCCGCATCAGGTTCATTACTTCCAGTATGGAACGTGCTCCCTGTTTCCAGATGACCCCAGGGCAAGCTGCAGACTCCCTCCACAGTCCCAGCAATCATTAGCACATCTCCCATCTCCCTGTTTGTTGTCAGAGTACTTAGGGTTTGTGTGTGTGCAGGTCTATGTGTGTGTACTTATGTATGTGTATATGTATGTGTGCATAAGTGTGTAAATGTGTGCATATGTATATATGTATGTGTTTATGTACATATGTGTATATATGTGTGTACATGTGTATGTATGTGCATGTGTATATGTGTATGTACGTGTGCCTGTGTATGTATGTGTGTGTGCATGTATGTGTGTGTGTGTGTGTGTGTGTGTGTGGTCTTCTCTATTTTTCTTGCTTGGCAGGCATCACCATAGCTCACCTGAAAACTCCTACTCATCCTTCAAAACCCTGTTATTTTTCACTTCCTACAAAGAATGCTTTTGGTGAGCCAGGCAGTCATGTCCTGCCCTCTGCTCCACTCCCTCTGCTTTTCGTGAAGTGTGCTGTCGGCTCTGTTGCTCTTCCTGCCCAGTCAGATGATGGGATCTGCAGGAAAGGGGGCCTGTTTTATTTACTTGTGTTACTGCCCCCCACCCCAGCACCAAGCAGAGCTGGATTGAGAACAGGTGCTCGGTGTATGAGGAAGGTGTCTGGCTGAATTCTTCAATCCTTTAGGCATTTTCTCCAAAGAGCCAAGAACTCAGCATGGGCACACTGTGCCCCCCTTGGAGTCACACACCCTGGCTGCAGGGCCAACATGCTCAGAAGTGCTGTTACTGGTGACAAGTGCCCCCTAGTGAGTGTGAGTGATGATCAGTACCCAAAAAGAAATAAGCCAAAGTGCCCAGAAACAGGAGACAGGGAGCAGCCAGGTCCAGACCTGGGCTGATGCCTCAGTTGATGGTCAGCAAAGTGGCTCCAAAGGGCTCCCCTGGGCTAGTCCCTGCCTCCCAGCTGGGCATACCAGAAATTTCTCCTGTGCAAGACTGTTCTCTGCCCTTTAGGCAACTTGCTTGTAGGAGATCACCCCTGAGTCAGGGCACAGCAAGGAGGGGAGGAAGTGTCATACAACACATGGGTCCTGAGCCAACCCTTCAGGGGATCTGACTGTCCATCCACCCTGTGTCACAGCTTTAGTTAGGATGAGCTAGGGTACACTGCAGTGACAAAAACACCTGGGGTGTGGCTTTGGATGAGCTCAATTGGTAGAGTGCTTACCTAGCACGCGCAAAGCCCTGAGTTCCATCCTCAGCATCCCATATACCAGGTATGGTAGCACACACCTGTAATCCCAGCACTCAGGAGGTAGAGGTAGGAAGATCAGAAGTTCAAGGTCATCCTTGGCTACATAGCTCATTTGAGGCGAGCCTGGGCTACATGAGACCCTACGAAGAAAGAGACAGAAAAAGGGAAAGAAAAGAAGAGAGAGGGGGGAGGGGAGCACAGGGGAGGGAAGGGGAGGAGAAGGGAGGGGAGGAAAGGGGAGGAGAGGGGGGAAAGGAAAATAAAAGCCTATGAGGTAGCTCCGCAGGTAAAGGCATTTGCAGCAAAGCCTGAGGACTTGAGTTGGATCTCCAGGACCAACATGGTGGAAGGAGAGAACTGACTCCACAAAGTTGTCTTCTGACCTCCATAAGTGCACCTTATACATGCATCAGTATGCATAATGCCCCCCCCACATACATGCATCAGTATGCACAACCCCCCCACACACACAAATAAATAGGAAGGCAAGAAGGCAGGCAGGAAGGAAGGCAGGAAAGAAGGAAGGAAGGAAGGAAGGAAGGAAGGAAGGAAGGAAGGAAGGAAGGAAGGAAGGAAGGAAGGAATTCAGTCCCTGGCTCAGTGACTTGAAATAACTACAACTTCTATACATAATCTTAACCTAAAGGCCAAGAAGTAACAATGACCATAATTTCTTCCCGTTGGCGCTCTCTGTGAAAAATGGTTGGTCTGTCACTGGCCCACACTCAAGGAGGCGACGTTTGTAAACCAGCTCGGTGTCCCAGGAAGACAAGAGTGAGCTGAAGAGCTGAGCAGGGCACTGCCACGCGGAAGTGGAAGAGCCGTCTCTCATTTCCCCTCATGCTCTCTCTCTTCCTCTTACACCCACGGGCAGAGAAGGTCCCCTGGGAAAGTGTCGTCCCACCCTTTGCTCCAAGGAGGAAGAGAGCTGGGAAGAAGAGAGCAACAGCTCCGTTCCCTCCTTGTACTTTCCACCAGGCTCCCAGTCAATGGCAGAGCACATGCCAGCTTCTGTAACAAAACAGCCCCTGCACATATGCACAGTGCATGTTTCCATCTGCCCCCGAGGGACCCATTAGAAGTGAGGTTATATTTATTTACAGTAAAAGATGATCCGAATATATGGACTCTGGAAACAGCAAGTCATGGAATTTCAGCCACTTACAGCAGTGAGCCTCTGGCTCCCTGTTCCCATGGCTCAGGGGCTTTGAGCAGCCCAGATGCAGGTGGGTAACTGAGGGGCTGTGGTCACCTACCAGTGTGAGTGGGATGGAGGATTAGTTCCAAGGTGACTCATTTGTATGGTGTGCCAGTGATATTTTGTGTCAGTTAGGTGTGCTGACACTCACCTGTAACCCCAGCAACTTGGTAGGATGAGGCAGGAAGATCACATCAAGTTTGAAGCCAGCTTAATCTATATAGCAGGTTCTGGGCCAGCCAGAGCTATCGACTGAGACCCTGCCTCAGAAAACCAAAAGGGGAAAAGAGCATGTCTATTATGTTTCTATAATGGCAGCCAGACTTGGTATGTCCCTTGGCTCCTTGCCTCCAAATCCTGGGGGTCCTTCAACCTGCTTGTCCACACTGTATCTGAGTCAATCTGTGTGGACTATGTAATGGCTTTTCTCATTGCTGAGACAAAATACCTGGGAAAAGCAATTTAAGCAAGGAAGGATTTATTCTGACTCGCAGTTTAAAGGAACAGTCCGTAGTGATGGGGAAGGTGGAGCTCAGGGAAGGCCTGGCTGCAGCAGCCAGAGACAGCGGGTCACAGTGCAGCCACACACAGGAAGCAGAGAGCACGAATGATGGCACTTAGCTTGTTTTTTCCTTTTTCATTCATGGATCCCATGGAATGGTGGCATCCCTATTTAAGGTGAGTCTATCTCAGTCAACCCAATCTAAAAACCCCCTCAGGCATGCATAGAGGTGTGTTTCCATGGTGATTCTAAACCCTATCACGTTGATAATCAAGATTAGCCAGCATATCGAAAAATGCAAAGTGGCTAACTTGATGGAGTAAGAACAAGACCAAATCAAAACCATCATTACGTGTGGGGAAACAGGCCGGTAAATACTTCCGTGATTCAGAGTAACCTAAAACCTGCCATAAAGCACAACATCAAATGACGCAAACAGAGGACAGCATGCTGCACCAATGAAGAGGAGACACATAGCCAAATGAACCAATGAGGATCGGGCGGGGGGGTATAAAAGAAAGTCCTAACGGCACAATAAACGAGCTTGCTGCCGTCTTGCTGATGACTAGTATCTCCCAAGATCTCTGTCATTGATCTCGTGCCTACTCTCCCCCTGCTTCTGCTCTGAAGAAAGCCAGCCATCACCTTGTCACCTTGAGAGTATACACCACGCCGGCATCTGCATCCTGTGTAGACAGAGGTCCTCCTGGAGGGAGTCCGAGACTCCTACCAACAGCCTGAACCAAGGAAGACCATGTGGCATTCCATCTTAGAAGCAGATGCCCCAGCCCCAGTGAGGTTGTCAGATGAAACCGCAGCCCCAGTTCACTATACATATATATAAAACGCCATGCTGAACTTTTGTTTGTTTGTTGAGACAAGGCCTCACTCTTTAGTCCAGGCTGGCTTGGGTCTCACTCTGTAGCCCAGGTTGGCCTGAAACTCACAGCAATCCTCCTGCTTCAGCTTCCTGAGTGCTGCAATTACAGGTGTGAACCAACATGTTCAGACGCCGTGTTGTTCACTATTTTTTTGCGTGTTAGTGTTAACCCAATTACTACTTTCTCTACGCTCACACAGAGCACATAATTACTTGGAATCAAAGATAAAACAAGGAGAAAGAGGAGAAACAGAGCAAGCTGGGCTGGCTTAGGTGCCAGTGTAGACACAGAGTTAGGAGGGGTGGCAGAGGTCAAGGCAGAGTCTGCCCATGTCCATCTCTGGCCTCCCTACATGGCCAGCTGGTCTCTGAGCCTGTGTTCAGAAAGCCCATGGTGCTCTGGAGCCATGGCTGGAAAGAGGTGGTGGTGGGAGGGGTGAGTTGGAGAACCTCAAGGTCTCTGAGCTGACAAGATATGTCAGCAAAACGCCCTGGCCTGTCTAGACAAAAGTTTGATTTTGAATCAAAAAGGGGAATGCTTGCAGATAGGAAAGCAGTTTAAGCAGTTTTTCTCCTTTGAAAAGAACCATGAATTTTTAACCATCAGCCCTGAAGAGAGACAGAGAGACTGCAGGAGTGACACCAGGGATTTCAATATTGCCCATTGCCCAGGATGGGTCTGGAGATGGGGCCATCTCTGAGATTGGACATTGACTTGGAGGGCTGAAGGGAGGTTTAACAGGACCCCAGGGCATGGAGAGAAGACAGGCTTCCACTGCAGGCATCCAAGGCTGGGAATCCGTTACTCCAGTGGCCTGGGAAAATGATCAATGGGGTTGTTGACAGGGAAATCTCTGCACCAGGTTTCACTGACTTTTGGAGCACCTGACTTGTGGTAGGGGCTCTGGTGGCTGCTAGAAGCCATAGTCCCTTGAGCCTGAGGGACAGATGCTAGGTCTGCTCCTGTGGGACCCCAGAGTGTTTCCTTATCCATTTACCTGACCTCATTCTGAGTAGAGTTTGGGTTCTGAGGCCAAGCCAGGTATGTAGGTCAGTAAATGTGGTTGTGAGTGAAAACAACCTGATCCGGGCCTCCCAGGTGGAATCTACCAGAAAGGGCTATAGATGCCCTATGGGACCTTAAGGCTGAGACAGAGCCGAACTTGTGGAAAGCCTAGAACTGTAAATATGGCCCTGGGGGGCCGGGACTCAGGGGATCCTGTTTCCTCATCCCTTCCCTCTGACTCTGGTTCCAGGCAGACTCTGTGCCTCTCTTTAACCAGAAGCAGACTCAGTTGCTCCTTCAGCCTTCAGAGTAGGCCAACCCAAAAGGCCAGCTCACATGGTTCAACCACCAGAAGAGAACACGCATGTGTGTGTGTGTGTGTGTGTGTGTGTGTGTGTGTGTGTGTGTGTCGGGGAAGGAACTCTGACTGGCACCTCTTGGAGAAGGTAGCCATTTTGGTCTATACTGGATGACCCATGAATTCAGACTTAACCAGGTACAGTGGTTATGTGGACTATCAACTTGATTGGATTGAGAGCTGCTTAGGAGTTTAGTATAGCACAGCTCTGGGTGTGTCTTAGAGGACAGTTCCAGAAACGACTAGTTCAGGAGGGCTCTAATTTAATGACTAGCTTCATCTATGGTTGAATTCAAAATTTGCATTTGGGAGATGGTAGAGCTCTAGAAAATGGAGCCTAGTTGAAGGAAATCACTGGGGCGTGATTTAGAGGGGTGTATGCTGTCCCCTTCCTATCTGTCTCTTATTTCCTGTCCCCATGACATGAGGACTCTGCCACACCACAGCCTCCCTGCTACAAGGCTGTGCCTTTCCTCAGGCTCACAGAGTGTTGGAGACAAGTGACCACGGCCGAACTGTCTGAAGCTGTGAGGCAAAATAAACCCTTTCTCCCCTAAATAGTTCATCTCAGATGTCCTGTCATAGTGACATTGACTTAGTTAACCAGGCACTCAGTGGTCTCCAGGGCCTTCAGCCAGAAGTGAAGTCATCACAACAGGGAAATGTATCCCAGAATTCTGCTTCTTCATACAGGTCATGGGTGCTGACCCCAGGGGCTCAGTACTCTTGTTCGAGGAACCTTTCAATCTGAGTCCACCTTCCCCTCCTGATGCTTCACCTCAACAAATCTTCCCACATTCAGGGAATACACATCTCTAGGAATACTCTTACACGTTCAGAGGTATGTTTCCATGGTGATTCTAAATCCAGTCACATTAACCTTGAAAATTAACTTTGAAATAAAGTACGTTTTCAGTTTCTTAATTTCCTCTCCTGGAAAACAGGGAATTTTGTCTAGAACCCAGGATCTCACTTACATGAGGCAAGCTTTCCACACAAGCTGTATCCCAGCCCTTTATTTTTCAAAAATCTATTAATCCAGCTTAAAAACAAAATTTTGCATCCTGTTTCCCAATTCTTCTCCCTGTGATTTTGAGGATCCTACTCAGCCTGGTCCACTCAGGACACTGCTCCCTCATTTGTAGAGAGGATCCCCTGGCAGACTTTCACTAAAGCCTCTCTGGAAGTTCAGCTGAGAGGAAATAAGAACTGGCATCCTTTTGGGAGACTGTGACCTTGAAGAGGGGCTTCTGGAGAAACACCCAGGGCCAAGCACAGGAGAGAAGCGGCAGGCAGACCCCCAAAGGCAACCACTTGTCCTGGATCCCATCCTTCCTGAAGCTGGCTTGCACCTGGGCTTTCCATTTCCAGAGGTCAAAATAATTGAGTTACACAATTTTCAATGACACCCTTTTGGGACAAGCCAACAGATATGGAGTTTTCCTCGCGACTCCTTTTCATTATAGGAGGTATGAGATGCTGGGGCTAGGATCACACTTAGTATAAGGTAGGTTTCTCACACAAAGATTTAACTGGTGTTTTCAAGGTGTCAGGAAGACTATCTTTCACTTAGTACAGGTAAAAGGACATGATAGCCACGTCCCCGCCCATGCCCCTTCAACTCCTTTCTGAAGCCTTCTCTTGCCTATGGAGAGAGACCAGGGAGACATCTGTACACCAGCTGGGGACCAGCCAGGCTAATTAGTCCAGAGTTACAGGCGTGATGGGGACTTGCTCGAGATGATGGTTTGCAAATTCAGGGTGAAATATTTAATTAATCAAAGCTGCTCAACCAGTTGCCACATCATGTCAGCGTGTGCCTGCTCAGGCAAGGGCCTGGGCTTTGGGAGAAGACGCCGGTGCAGGTGCAGACTCCTGCCGGCCCTGGCCTCCTTCTCACCTCAGACAGTGATCAGAGAACATCAGGCATGCTGGCGGGTCCAGAGTGCTCGATCTTGGCACCTGACACTTCACAGCTCCGAGGTGTCTGGGGTGGCCAGTGGAAGGTTGGCATTTATCCTCGGGGGTTCTCTAGCACCATACCAGGGGTGGGGGAGGGGAGGGGAGTGGGCACTTTGGTGCAGGGACAGGGCAGGGGAGAAGAGACCAACCACAGTGATGTCAAATATCTGATTTCAAATTTTTATCTTTGTGTGTACATTCGTGTGTGTGTGTGTGTGTGTGTGTGTGTGTGTGTGTGTGTATGTGTTCATGTTCATGGAGGTGTACATGTGTGGATGCATACATGGGTGCAGAAAGCAAATAATAACTTTGGCTACTGTTTTGAGACAGGGTGTCTCACCAGTTTGGAGCTCACTAAGTAGGTTAGGCTGTCAGTGAGCCCCAGGAATCTGCCTGTCTCCCCAGTGCTGGGATTACAAGCATGAACCACCATACCTGGCATATAGAACTCATATAGTGGGGATAGAACTCAGGGCTTCATGCTTGTAAAGCAAACCACTTTACCAACTGAGCTCTCTCCTCAGTCCCCTTCTTTTAACTGTTTGAAAAATATTTTACAATTCTTGTTTTACCTATTTAGTTTTTTTTTTGGTCTGTTTAAGACAGAGTCTCCCTGTAGGCCCAGCTGTCCTGGAACTCGCTATGTAGACCAGGCTGGCCTTGAACTCACAGAGATCCGCCTGCCTCTGCCTCCCAAGTGCTGGGGTTAAAGGCGTGCGCCACCCTGCCTGGCCTATTTAGTTTATTTGTGTGTGTGTGTGTGTGTGTGTGTGTGTGTGTTTGTACACTTATGTGAGTGTAGTATATATGCCCACGTGTGTATGTGTGTGTGTGTGTGTGTGTGTGTGTGTGTGTGTGTGTGTATGTACACTTATGTGAGTGTAGTATATATGCCCACTTGTGTATGTGTGTGTGTATACATGCACACGTGTGCCTGGATATGAGTGCTCCTGCACACTGCAGAATCTAGAGGAAAATATCGTGTCCTCCTCTCTTACTCTTTTCCTTCTTCCCTTCAGAAAAAACAGGATCTCTCCCTGAGCCCAGACTCAGACTCAGTCTGCTGGCCGGCAAGGCCCAGAGAACATCCTGTGTCTGCCCTGCACAGCTCCGGGGTTATAGGCACATAGGCCCGCTATTCACATGGGTACTGAGATTCAAATTCAGGTCCTCATGACTGCACAGCAAGCCTTCTTAGCCACCGAGCCATCTCTCCAGGCCCTATTTCACCTATTTTTAAATAGATCAGATGGTACATGCTTCAATAGCTTAAAATATTAGCAAAATAAGAACAAAAATCATAAAATTATTTAATATGTCTACACACACACACTGATTTATCTAGTCCTCACAGAAATTCTGGTGGGTTTTTTTGTTGTTGTTCATTGGTCCCTCCCTATTTTCTGTACGTGTATGTGCAAATGGGGTATTTGATGGTTTTGTAACCAGTTTTGTCATTTTAACTGATGAATTTTTATTTTATATATATGAGTGCCCCACATTCCTGCAATACCCAGAAGAGGATGTCGGATCACCTGGAACTGGAGTTACAGATGGTTGTTAGCCTCTATGTGGGTGCTGGGAACCAAACCATAGTCCTCTGTAAGAGCAGCCAGTGTTCTTAACCACCAAGTCATCTCTCCAGCCCCCCCAGTTTCATCATTAAATAGACTGGAAATATAAAAGGATATTCAGGGATTTCTTGTCCCTAGTTTCTTCCTTGCAGGCTGAGTGTGAAGTATTCCAAAGCCATGCTATCCATCACACAGACACTCAGGTCAGAGATCTTAAAAGTATTTGTATACAATTCTTTCTAGACATACTGCTATTTTATTTATCTTTATGGCAGCCTCTATATACAGTATTTGATGCTGTTCTTTTACTTCCCTTTTTTTTTTTGTTTTTTTGGTATTTTGAGACAGACTCTCACTCTGAAGCCTCTGGCCTGGAACTCCTGATCCTCCTGTTTCAGCCTTCAGACACTAGGGATTTGAAAAGTGAGCCACCACTAGTAACTCTTCTCTTCCTCGTTCATATGGAAAGACCGTCTCCACCCTTTGAGAAAACAGAAGCTTGTGCTATTTTCTTCTTGTACCGGGCATGATCTCACTAGTCCACACTGGCAAATATTTTCGGTATTTTCATTCTCAAGGAGGTAACATTTGAACTATGTCCTAAAATAAGATGGCAAGGAAAAAAAGTCATCTTTAGGGTGTAGCATGTGCAAAGGTCCTGAGGCTAGGGAAAGGGAAAGAAATCCATGGGAAATTTATCTGGCAGCACAAAGCCGGGGGTTCTGCAGGGCATGGGCTTTCAACAGCTAAGTAGAAAAATTCCCCTTCCCCAGACTGCCGCCTGAGCCTTCCGCTCTCAGTGGTGAGCTGCAGGGATGGGAGAAGTTTATTCTGCCCCCGTGTCCTGTGCTTTCCCATGGCCTCCCACTTAGCTCCACCAAAACAGAACCCCAGAGACTTTCTCCATCCTGCCTGACCCCTCCACTTCGCCCTGGGGCCAGCATTCTCTGTAGTCTGCAAATTCCTTTGCCTTCTACCCAGGAGAGAGAGAGAGAGAGAGAGAGAGAGAGAGAGAGAGAGAAGAGAGAATACAAGGGAGGTGTTAAGCCTTCAGTAATTATCACCTCTGCCCAGAGAGGAGGGAGTCCAGATGGGGTCAAGAGCTCCGGGAGTTAGTCTGCTGCCAATTTCAGTGAATTCTGCTTGTACGGAGACTCTGTGTGTGTGTGTGTGTGTGTGGTCAGTCTTTCAAAAGAAGCCCTGATCTTGATGTCTGCTTTCCCTGCAAGTCTCCCATGAGAAGCTCTCATATTTTGTAGTATGATTTCCTTACATCATGAGCTAATATGTGGGGTGGGGTATACTGTGACCAACACAGTAGTGCGTCCCCGACTCTTGAACTAGTCCAAGACCCCTGAGCCCTAAGAAGTTCAGTTGGTGAATACTCTAGGATGTACACCACATTTTTGGAAACACCCTCCATGATAGCCCCAAAATCTTCAGCCAAGAAAGTTCCAGCAACATGCCCTCCTGGTCTACCTACAGCCACCTCGGCCCTTCCAATGGATCCTTTGCAGAGGTGGCTTATTGTAAGCTATGGGCCTTGATTGCTCTGCATATTTTGAGCTCATTAAATATACTAACTTATGCCTCAATAGGCAGGCCCTGGTGCTGTTTCTACATGAAGAAACAGATGCAGGATCTTAGCTGGATTAAACTGCTAATCAGTAGCCATTTGGGTGAGGTTTGAGTGGGCACATGTTGGGACCTTTGCCCTCAGTGGTCATGTAAGGTGGGACTTTTAAGAAAAAGAGACTAGTAGGAAGTTGCTACTGGTGCCCCCTCCTATTCAGGCTTTCTGGGGCCTCTGAAATGTGTTCCTTCCCTGATGCAGTCACCACACAGCACACGCAATGGGAGGTAGGGCACCAGATCTCGTGCCATCATCCTTCTAGGACTGTCCAACCTTTTGACGTTGTCATATGAGTACTCATCCTACAGTCATGGTCAGCTGCACTCATAGCTATCCTGTGGTGCATGTCCCCAGGGGCCTTAGGTCCAACACACCTGTAACCTCTATGTGCTGGTTAGCTTTTGTCAACTTGACACAAATTAGAGTCACCTGGAAAAAGGGACCCTTACCTGAGGAATTTCCTCCATGGGACTAGCATGTGGGCATGTCCGTGAGGTATTTTCTTAATTGCTAGTTGAGGTAGGGGGATCCAGCCCACTGTGGGTGGTGCCATCCCTAGGCAGATGGGCCTGGGCTGTATAAGAAAGGTAGCTGAGCAAGCCAGGGGAAACAAGCCAGTAAGCAGTGTTCCTCCATGGTCTCTGCTTTGGTTCCTGCCTCCGTGTTCCTGCCCCGAGTTCCTGCCTTGGCTTCCCTTGATGATGGACTGTGTGAGCCAAATAAACCTTTTCCTCCCCACATTGGTTTTGGTCAGTGTTTTATTACAGCAACAGAAATTGAACTAATACATTCTGGAAGTGCAAGCAACATAAACCTCTTTTCTTTATAAGTTACCCAGCCTCATGAATTATATTGTAGTCATGGAACACTGATAACATCACAGAGCTGAACACAGGAGGTGTGGTTCTAGAATAGCTTTGCCACACAATATGGTAGCCACTAGTCACATGTGGTTATTATTAATGTGACTCATGGAGAAACATTGTGAATTTTCATGTACAGTCTCTTATAAATATTCCATGCTAAAGTGAGAATGTTTTGTACCTATTATTTTCCATAAATATTAAAATTAATTCATTCTAATTTTTCAAATAAAAAATTATTTCATCCTATTCATTAGACATATAGAATTCTCCACCCATCTATCTATCTACTGGATTCTAATGCCGAGCTGGGCTCTTACCCATCACACTGTACACTCTCGATAGGCAGTGCAAGCCTAGAGTCCTCAGTACCCCTCCACTTCTTTTCCTAGAAGGCCAACCATGAATGTAGCTTGCTGTCCCCCTATGCTCTGGCTCCCACTTCCTCCCACCTGTACTGACCCTCTGTACTCACTCTGTACTCCAGCCTATGCTCTCTAACCAGCAAAGCCAGTGTGGCTTTGTGTCCTGAAGACCTTGCCCATGCTGTTCCTTGACTCTAAACACTGTTCCCCGTCTTCCTCTATGAACCTCACACACTGTTTCTTTAGTGAAGTCTCCCTGACCCCACGGCTCATCCGTGGTGCCCTGAACCTTTTTCTAATGCATAGTTGGCATATGTAGTCAGAGATTTGGGGGACATGGTTCCTGTCCATATCAGTCAGGACCCATCATGATATAGAAATCACATCAGTGACTTAAACAGGGAAAACATAGTAGAAAGAATTGCTAGCCATGATACCCTAAATTATTTCAGAAGGACCAGTCACAGTACCTGCTACAGCCCCCAGGACTGGACACTAACAGGAAGATGATAGAATTATTATAAACTGACATGCCTAATAGAGGCAGGACCTCATGGGACTGACACTTGGCCAATGGGAAGAATGTGCTTAAGGCCAGTTTCCTGAGTCCCAGAAAAGGGCCCCAATGCCTAGTGCTGGGGTCTCCAAGAGGTATGCAACGAAGCTGGCTCTGTAGCCATTTGCTGGGAAAAACACAGGAAATGTTCTCAGAGTTGTTAAATATCTGAGCTTGGCCTCTCAGAACCAATAAACCAGATTCAGCTACTTGCCCTTAAAAAGTCAATTAAACAAGCAAGTAATATATTTTTAAAAAAGAAACAGAAAAAGGAGATATATTTAATGTCACCACATTTGGAGGAGGGACAAAGAAATGGGGAGACCCCCAGGTCCATGTTGGGGATCCTAATCTTGGGTTAAGGTTTAAATAGAGGGCAAGAGATATGTATAATTCAGCAGTCTGGGTTAAGGTGTGGTCCCACCTGGCCTGTCACTGACTCTTCATTGTCTAGACTCCATTCTTTCCTGCAAGGTGGTTTAACAAGTTAGAACTGTATGAACCTTCTTTCCAAGAGCCCAGTGTCCCCTCTGGTTGGCACTAGACTTGAGTCTTTTCCTTTCCCAGCCTAAGAGTCCCAAGGGTAAATTCCGATTCCCTGGGCTCCCTTGGTTCAGCAATCCAGATAGCCAGAGTGAGGGCTAGAAGTGTCTCGAGCATGTTCTCATTCCTTCCGGGCTCTCAGGATTTGTTGACCTCTGTGAGCTAGTAGGTGCAGGGAGGGCAGGCTGCCTGTGGGGTGACGCTGGAACCAGCACCTGGGCAGGAAGAAGGAAGCCCTTTGCCTGCTCTAGCAAGCTCATCTCCTTCTCTTTCTCCTTGAAGGGTTTCTGGCAGAGCAAAAATGAGATTTTCAGAATCCCAGCCTCAGGGACCCAGGGCAGAGGAGAGATGGTGCTTAGAGCTCAGATATTAACACTTGGGAATAAGGGAAAATCTTGTGCCAGCCTGTCACCCCAGTGACAGCAGAGAGTCTCTACTGGGGTCCCCAACACAGCAAGTGGAACTTGGGGACAAAAGGGCGAATATCTTCACCTTGGGATGGTAGCAGAACAGAAGCCACTCAAAGGTCCCAAGGCCCATCCAAGGCTAGCCTTTTGGTGACACAGATGGTTGAAAAACCAGAACTGTAGATTTCCCTATTGTCTTGAACATTGCATCCCACAGCCTTGCTGACTATGGCAACCACATGCCTGGCTACCTTTCTAGACCTTGTTGAGAGTCTTGGGCTTGAGTAAGAAGGCAGACTCCTGTCATCAAGATTTGATCAGACCTCTTTGGCAAGACTGGATGTCACAAATCCTGCTCAGTCTTGCCCAAAGACTAGTGTATAGCAGGTGGCCAAGAGATATTTGTTGGATAACAGATGGAAGAGTGGATGAATTGACACTCTGGAGTGGGCCCATCTGGAGTCTCCAGGTGCAGAGAAGATCTTGAAACTTCGTGGACTTCAACCCAAACAAATCCTAATAAGGATGATGTGTTAAGCCCATCTTGATTTTTATCATCACTGTCAGGATATTTCAAATAAACCCTGTGTGTGAGAGGAAGAGACTGAATGAGGGACAGTGTCAGCATTTTAGCCCAGGTAAGTCTTGAACTCGCAATCCTTCTGCCTCAGCCTCTTCAATCCTGGTGTTATAGATGTGCACCACTTGCCTGGCTTCAAATAAACTCTTGACACCTATGGGAGACTGTACTCTCTTTATAATGGGAAGATTTATTTGCTGTGACCCAGTCTGATAGAAGAAAAGTTTATCCTTAACTTCAAATGTTAGAAGTTATGTCTATTGATTTAATTCATTCTTGTTTTAAAAATAAATGTGTCATGTTAATATATTAATGTAATAGTTGTTAATAATTTTAATATTAGTATTTATTAGAATAATGATGGATGAACAGATGATTGATAGATGATAATTAGACTGATTGACATGTAATAGACACAGGATAATATACACACAAATAGATAATATGGTCAAAATGAAAATCCCTCACAGCTCCTGTTTTGAATGCCTGCTTCCCAGCCAGTGGAGTTATTTCTGGAAGCTCTGGAAACTTTAGGAGATGGTACTTAGCTGTAGGGAGCAGGTCAGTGGGAGTGAACCCTTGGGTCATTTTATCCCTGGCTCCTTCCTCTCTCTTTAGATGCTTTCTGTTTATCCTAAAAGCAACTTTCTCCACTCACATTCCCACCACCGTCAGTTCAACTCAATGTGTGGGACCAAGGATGGATGGATGGGATGAGTGGATGGATGATGATAGATAGATAGATAGATAGATAGATAGATAGATAGATAGATGATAGATAGATATAGATAGATAGATGATAGATGATTGATAGATGCTTAGATAGATAGATAGATAGATGATAGATAGATAGACATAGATGATAGATAGATAGATAGATAGAGATAGATGATAGATAGTAGATA
>NW_008350324.1:2268081-2270511 GCF_000622305.1 Nannospalax galili | reverse complement strand
ATAGACAGATAGATAGGTAGATTGAGGATAGATAGATGATAGATAGATAGATAGGCAGATTAGATAGATAGATAGATAGACAGACAGATATAGATAGATAGATAGATAGATGATAGATAAATGATAGATAGATAGATAGATAGATAGATGATAGATAGATAGATAGATAGATAGATAGATAGATAGATAGATAGATAGATAGATAGATAGATAGATAGATAGATAGATAGATAGATAGATAGATAGATAGATAGATAGATAGATAGATAGATAGATAGATAGATAGATAGATAGATAGATAGATAGATAGATAGATAGATAGATAGATAGATAGATAGATAGATAGATAGATAGATAGATAGATAGATAGATAGATAGATAGATAGATAGATAGATAGATAGATAGATAGATAGATAGATAGATAGATAGATAGATAGATAGATAGATAGATAGAGACTTCCCATCATCGCTACAGCTGTTCTGTTTATAACTGGGAACAGGAAGTCAAAGACTGACAACTACAAAAACAAATTCCCAGCATTGAGGCTGCAGCCTCTAATGCTACCCTAGTAACTTGAGGATGAGTCTTCACTTTCTTCCTGGATCTTGAGGGGTGTGCAATAACATTTATCTAACGCACTGTGCACCTCTAATGAGCTGAGTGAACTTGGGCAAGCTATGCAGCCTACCCAGGCCTTGGTTTCCCAGTTGGATGATGTTAACCACCTCAAATTGTTGTTGTTGCCATAAGCAACTTCTCCAGTTTCTAGCATCTTCAGCCTCTGGTTCACATGACTTAAGCTCATAATGTTCTGTGGTCCTTCTTACTCTTAGTGGTGCAAATGAGCCCCTTCAGGGGCTGACAAACGAGCTGTTGGTCACACACGTGAGCTAATAATAATAATAAAAAAGCTGCACTCACACACAAAGGAAATGAGATTCCCGAGAAAAAAAACCTCACTTATGAAAAAAGGAAAAGAGAGACTTTCCATACCACTGAGGTTTAAACACTCGAGAACATTCTCCAGGCATCAGATATCTCGGGAAACAAGGGGGTTGGCATTCTCTAGGCTGACACACATATGGAACATGTTAGTTGGGAAGACAAGGGAACTACGAATGCTCAGGAACAAGGGAAACACCTCGATTTGTTTCTGGGGAGGGAAGATATTGATATAGACAGTGAACAAGCCAAAAGGTTGAATGAGGCTAAATCCCAACAGGGGATTGGGGCAGACAGGATGTAAGCGGGCATAGATTCATAGATATTCCCCTCTCTCTCTCTCTCTCTCTCTCTCTACGCTCTCCTCTCTCCTCTTTCTCCTCTCTCTTGTGTGTATGCAGGTACATGTGTATGCATGAATGTGGAGGCCAAAGGACAGCCTCAAATGTCATTCTTCAGGAGCTGGCCACCTTGTTTTTTTTTGGCTGAGAGTCCAAGCTCTTGGGTTACGCTGGCTGGTAAGAAAGCCCGGGGGATCCACCCATCTTTGTCTTCCTAGAACTGAGATTAGAAGTGTGAGCCACCACTCCCAGCTTTTTCTTATGGATTCTGGGGATCAAAGTCAGGTCCTCAACATACAAGGTGCTAAGCCCTTCACTGCATCTCCCTGGCCCTCAGTCTGGGTCTTTCCCCTCCTGTGATTCTATTAGTGTCATTTCCATGCTCAGAATACTCCACCCACATTTATAGTGAACAGAGCGCTGTGAATTCGGACTCTGATGTCAACACTAGTTTATTAAGGGAGCATAAGCAAATTTGCTAACTTCCATGAGCCTCCGTTTCTCCTGATGGCAACTACTAACAATTTGGCTACTTATAGATCAGACTGGGGGAAAGACAGGAAAGAAACTGAAATTATGTAAAAAATGCCTAAGAATATAACAAAAGTATACCCATTCTTTCCATTTCCATGGCTGACTGGTATGTCTAAATATCATGATCCAGGTATTTGGTGGCTAGGGCCTGAATCACACAAATCCCCATCTATATATCTTAAGTTATCCAGAAATGATTGCCTGAATGGTCCCTTGCCTACTACCTGTAAGAAAGGATTGCTATGGGTTTTGGGTGAAGACAGTATTGTAGAATTCTCTGGAATTTGAAACCAGATCTTTTAAGAAATACATATTCAATTTTATCTCAGCCATAGCCAAATAAATGAAAACAACCTACATTTCAAACTAAAGAATCTATATGTGTGTGTGTGTATATATATATATATAATGGATTACTGAGTGACTGTTAAAAGTGAGGTTTTCATGAGAGAATTCTTCTATACATGAATGTCACAGGCAGTGATCACAACTGTGCACATATAGTCTTGATGTGCACACACATGAATTCAGGTCAATAGTTAGGCTCCTATTCAGAGGCTGGTTGGCGAGGGCCCACAGACTCTATCCAGTTCCCCGTTTCCTTTTTTATA
>NW_008350324.1:2226965-2267430 GCF_000622305.1 Nannospalax galili | reverse complement strand
TATATATATATATATAATGGATTACTGAGTGACTGTTAAAAGTGAGGTTTTCATGAGAGAATTCTTCTATACATGAATGTCACAGGCAGTGATCACAACTGTGCACATATAGTCTTGATGTGCACACACATGAATTCAGGTCAATAGTTAGGCTCCTATTCAGAGGCTGGTTGACTAGAGCCCACAGACTCTATCCAGCTCCATGTCTCCTTTTGAATAAACTACAAGCGAAGAATGCTTTTCTATGTATTTAAATGATCATGGGGAAATATCAAAAGAATAGTATTTCATAACCCATGAAAAGCATATGAAATTGAAACTTCACTGTTCAAAAAATATCAAGTGTTCTTGGAGCCTGGAGACACTCATTCCTTTACACGTCATCAACAGCTGCTTTTCAATGTATGACGAGAACTCTGCGTCACTGCAACACACAACAGATGCAGGAAAGATGCCCGTCTGGGTGTCTGCAGGAAAAATATTGCCAATGTGTAGACTTCAAAGACAGCACAGGAAGAGACATACCAAGTACTTCACTGTAAAAGTGTAGGGTTGGGCAGGCTGCTTTTTTCCTGAGTCTCTCTTGCATTTAAATACATATATTTTTTACTTTTACTTAATATGTATGATTATTGCTTTATGAGTATTGCATTTTACTTTATGTGCATGTGTACTGCTTACATGTAGGTAGGTGTACTCGTGTAATACAGTGCCTGAGGAGGTCAGAAGAGGGCGTCCGATCCCCTGGAACTAGAGCTATGGACCGTTTTTAGCCACCATGTGGATGCTGGGAACTGAACCCAGGTTCTCTGCAAGAGCAGCCAGTACTCCTAATTGCTGATCCATCTCTCCAGTCCCACAATTTCTACCTTCCCTAAAGATCACTAGTAAAAATGATTTCATTTCTGTCCTTCCTTTTTCTTTTTCTCTTTTTATGTTTCAGTGTGAAGTGAATATAGGACCTTGTACAGGGCTAGACAAGCACTTTACCACTGATCTATATCCCTAACCTGATTTTTACCTTTATTATATGATATTTATTCATTTGTGTAGTGTGTGTGTGTGTGTGTGTGTGTGTGTGTGCGCGCGCGCATGCGCGTGCATGAACATGCATGCCATAGCATGCGTGTGGGGATCAGAGGACAATGTGCAGGAATTAGTTCTCTCCTTCTACCATGCGGGTCCAGGGTCTCGAACTCAGGCCCTCATTTTTGGCGGCAAGTGCCTTTATGTGCTGAGCCATCTCACCAGCTCCGATTTTTAATTTTTTGAGACAGGGTCTCACTAAGTTGTCCAGACTGAACTTGAACTCATGCTGTAGCCCAGGCAAGTTTTGAATTTTGTTCCTCCTACGTTTTGAAGGCTGGAACGCCAAGCCTGTGCCACCACACCCAGCCTGTTTTAATCACAATTTTGGAAGCACGATAGATGTTTTTATGGCACACAGTATGCTGTTTCAATACGTGTATGTGGCATGTAACAATGCGATCAGAGTACTTGGCATGTGTCTCCTCTACTATTCATCGCTCCTTTGTGGCAGGACGAATTGAAACCTTTTTATTTGCTGTTTTAAAATATTCAGCAGTTGGGGGCTGGAGAGATGGCTCAGTGGTTAAGAACACTGGCTGTTCTTGCAGAAGACCTGGATTTGAATCCCAGCACCCACATGGCAGCTAACAACTGTCTGTAACTCCAGTTCCAGGGGCTCCAACAGCCTCTTCTGTCCTCCTCAGGCATTGCATGACATGGGTGCGCTTACCTACATGCAGGTAATACATGCATACACACATAAAATAAAAATAATAAATAAAATATTTTTAAAAATATTCAGCAGTTGTCCCAGTGAATGGTAGAACATTAACTATTATTATTCCTCTCACCTGCCCATGCCAATAACCGTATTATATTATTTTAATGCTAATCAAAACATGTCCATTTGCTAAAGATCCTGCAGTGAATCTTCTTCAGTGCTATTCTTTCTGTTGTTATTGTTGAGGCACTATCTCCTATAGTCCAGGCTGGCCTTGAACTCATTACATTACTAAGGATGAGCTTCACCTTCTGATCCTCCTGCCTTCTCCTCCAAGTGCCAAGGTTAGAGATATGCACTACTCCATCCAGTTAATTCCGTTTTGGGGGAACGAACTCAGGACTTCATACATACTAGGCAAGCACTCTACCAACTGGGCTATACCCCAGTCCAAGAGTAATGTTTTGATTTCTAAAAAAATACTTTTGTGGGGCTAGGAAGAACATTAGAAGGTTCTAAAGAGCACCAAAAGTCACAGGAATGATCACGAATGAGTTTCAACTACAAGCTAGATTTGTGCGAGTTTCTTTACTTCCTGGACCTTGTTGGCTCTAAGACGTGAAGCTGCCTTCTCAAGACCACAGAATGAAGGAGTTGGAATCCTAGCATCGATTCTTTTTTCCTGATGGAGCCCAATTTGTAACCATGAGTCCCTGCCTTGCCATGACACCAACAGAACTTGGAGGCTGCAAGCTTCCCTCAAAGCCTTTTCCCTGGTGGCGTGAAGACAGGACAGACAGACATACTGGGCTGAGCTACAGATCCTTATGGTGAATCTGCATGAAGCTGTCCGCCTGCCACAGCTCTGCCTGCTGCTCTCATTCAAAGCTCTATTCAGCCATTCTATGGCTTTTCCATGGAAGAGGGAAAGGGGAAAAATCCCCAGCTACAAATTGCAAACGATAGGCTAAACCGCTGACCAGATGTGGCAGTCTCTGAGCACTTGACCTGCTGGCTCATAATAGTTAACACGGGCTCCTTAGAAAAGTGCGTTAATAACATCCCCTTCCACAGTCCCCAGGGAACCTTTGCTTCCTCCACTCAGATTTCCAATGCCCCAAGGCATGCCAAGCACAAAACACCAGGAAGACAGAGGGCTAGACGCCCCCACGAACACATAACTATCTGGCATCCACACTGAGGGCAAAGAAAGTTTACGTGGGCATGAGCCACAGTGGGGGAAATTTGGAACAGAAAATGGATCACCCAGAAGGTGCCCTGACACCATGAGAGACAGGGACAAAAAAGATATTCATTAGCATGAAGGTAGTACCTCATAGGGTCCATGTGCTCCTGGTCCAGCCTCAAGACTCACAGGGAGCTGGAACATTCACAAGCCCTGGGAGCTTTGGTAAATCTCTTAATCGCTCCAAACCTAAGTTTCCTCGTGTAATATGATAATAGTAATTGTCAGTTCCTTGGTCTGTCATGGGGATTGAATCAAGGGATCTAAGGCAAGATTTTTAGCGCGGCATTGGTTTGGTGCGAGCTAAGCACTTTATCAGTCATAGCCCTGTTGTTGCTGTTGGTATCTTTTGTTGTTATTACATTAAGCCGCTTTGCATGGAGGAGGCTCTTTGGGTGTTTGAGGTCTCCCAGTTCAATCAGCAGGATGAAGTGAGAAACTGCAGACATCCTGAGGGAAACATAAAGAAAAAGGAATCAACTGTAGGCTTTTGCTTCATAAACCTGGCCATGTGAGCCCTTCGTCAAGTTTGTCTACAAAGAGGCTATGATGATACCGTCCTCTCTAGCTTGTGGCTGTGACTGTAAAACACAGGTTCAAATGAAAACATCTGAGCACCATCCAGTCCTTTCCTGTGGCTGAGCGTTGTGATTGACTGTAAGGGTAAGTCACTGCACTGTCTCTGGTCTCTCCAGTCCTCCAGTCTTGGAAGGCTTTGCTTCCCTTGTCTGAGTTCCACCACGACCATCACGCCTACCTAGGGATCTGAAGCCATCTTTCCCTTCCCGCCCATCCTTCCCTCTGTGCTGCAACCAGTCTTGGAAGGCTTTGCTTCCCTTGTCTGAGTTCCACCACGACCATCATGCCTACCTAGGGATCTGAAGCCATCTTTTCCTTCCCGCCCATCCTTCCCTCTGTGCTGCAGTGGGCATTCTCTGTGGAGCTTCCCTGGCTCTTCAGTTGCCTGACAGCTGCAAGGCAAAGCACTAAGGTACAAATGGACATGAGATTTCTCCCCTTTAGAAGCTCCCCAGGTCACCGCTAAGGTTGTCCTATATTTTTCTATTCTGACTATTGGGCCAGCAAAAGACTGGATCAAACTTGTGGAAAGAGAGAAAGCTGAGTCTCAGAAGGGTTACTTATGAGTGGCTTGGCAGGGTTGGATTTAGTTAGTTGTTTGTTTTCAAAGGAACTGTGTTCTCCTCCAAGAATATTTTGAGATATAAGAGGGAAAAAAATCCAGTTGGTAGATAGGAGATTAACTTTCTAATGTGGCAAAAATCCAATCAAAAGCAGTCTCTGGGTTTGGGGCATAGTCCTACGATGGTAAAGTCAAGGGCAACACCAATGGACTCTTGGACTTTCCCTCGTGGTCACAAAGTGGCTGCAAAGTGGGAGGAAAAAAGACTGTCTTCTTGAAAACTTTATCAAGGAAGAAACCCTCTGTGGAAAGCCTTCATCTGAATGTCCACATCTTCTTGGTGAGATTTGAGGCCAGACCAATTTAATCAGTATCCAAGGAAAAGAGGAGGCTGGCTAAGTAACAAAGTGGCTTCTTTGGGGTCTTGGTTCATTGTTCCCTGAAGGAAATCAGGGTTTGGTTAGAAGAGGAAAATGAGAATCCACAGAGACATCTGTCTCCCGAGGATGCTCCTCTGGGGGCTGGGGATGTGGCTCACTTGGTAGAGCATTTGCCTAGCATACACGGGGCTCTGGGTTCCATCCCCAGCACCTCATAAATCAGACAGAGTGTGTATGCTTATAATCTCAGCACTTAGGGGATGGAGGCAAGAGGAGGGGCAGTTCAAGGCCAGCCTGGACTACATAGAGAGTTCAAGGCTGGCCTGGACAACACACACACAGAGAAGGCAAGATTAGCCTGGAGACAGAGAGGTCAAGGCTAGCCTGGACTACAGAGAGAATCCAAGGTCAGTCTGAGCTATATGTGACCCCCATCTCGAAAAAAATTTTTAGAACGTTCCTCTGCATCCCAAGAAATTGTTCTGCATGCCCACCCTGCTTTGACGGGGCACAAAGCAAGAGCTCTGCAAACTGTCATGAGAATTAGTGAGGGCTGATGAGATGGCTTAGTGGGTAAAGGTGCTTGCTGCACAAGCCTGATGATCGGAGTTCAATCCCCAGAACCCACAAAGGAGGGAGGGAATTGACGGAACTGACTTCTGAAAGTTGTCCTCTGATCTCAACTTGTACCCTATGGCACACATGTGTGCACGCACGCACACACACACACACACACACACACACACCAATAAAAAAGTTTAAAAATAAAGAATGTATGGTTGTCTTTGAGCCAGCACTTAGTACAGCAGCAAGCACTTAGCAAGTACTCAGCACACATTTGTGGAATCAATGAATACATTTGTTCCAGATTCCTGCATAACAGTGGGAGCCTCCAGAATCATTTGTCAAATGAACTGCAGTTACTAACACTTGCACTGTCATTTCTTACAGAACTTAACAGGCACCCAGAGCAGGGACAGCCGCTTATCTAGATGCTGCTGGAAGACCAGGTATGGCAGTCCAGGTGAGGGAGAGCTGGCCAACTTCTGTCAATGGTCGATAATCTGGGCACTGCAGTCCATGCCATCTCTGCCTCCTGCTGTTGTGCCAGAAGAGAGGGACAGGCAGCAAAGAAAGGGAAGGTCCAGCCTATGTTCAATAAAACTTTATTTGCAAAAGTAGACAGTGAGGCTAGACTCAGCTGTGGACTGTCCTTGCCCCACCTCTGCCTCAGGCTAGAAAAGCAGGATCTCAGCCTGGAACACAGCCACCAAGCTCTGAGAAGACAGTGGAACCCTGGGAGATTGGGCTTCTGTAGGATTGTCTAGGAAGAAGACCCTGAAGCAGGGCAAGATGCACAAGCCATTTGTTGAAAGAAATGCCTACAGAGGATAGGTGGACAGGCAGAGGTGGGCAGGAAGGCTCTTCGGTGCACCGTGCAGGTGTGTCCGCTACCTCCAAAAGCAGAAAGGGAAAGAAGAAGGCTGGAGGGAAGGGCCTTGGATAGACCAGTGGGCAGCCTTATCTACAGGTTAGTGGGAGCCTCAAAGCGAATCTCCTCTCACTATAGCATGAGGGGCTTACTGAGATAATGTCCATCCTTCCATCTGCATCCCCCTGTGAACCCAGTGCCCCAGCCCCGTCATGGCTGGGAGCATCCCAGGAGAGCAGAGGTCTCAGCAGGAATACAATGAGGGTACAGAAAGACAATCAGTGAGGGTCAAAGAGAGAGATCTCAGCCGCTCATTTCCACCCACCTCTCCAAGGGCCACTGAGTAAAGACATCAGAAGTGGCATTCACAGTCCAAGGGCATTTGGGAAATAGGACCGACCAGTGGCCCTTATGCTGCTTAGGGAGAACAGATAAGCTACCTTAAGTCCTCAGCATAGCTGGGACAAATAGAAAACTCTCTATATAATTGATTTTGCTGTCCATCTAGACCTGAGTCATCCTAGTGTAGAGGGTTCCCATCTGCATCCTACAAGACCTGGGAGGAGAGTGTGCCTGCTGCTTTTTCTGGGTCAGCATGAGACCCTGGACCTCAGAGTGGAGCTGCTTCCTTTAGTTCCCAAGGAACCCTTGTCCACAGGGAGGTTAAGTGAAGGAGGCAGGCTCCTGGCAAAAGCATCCCGTGCTCAGCTGAGTCCAAGAACCAGCCCTTAAATAAAATTAAACAAGTCCCTCCTCTTGCTAGTCTCAGAGCTGCTGCTCCAAAGTTCAGTTCTCTGCATGTCTGTTCCCAAACTTAATTCAGCATGACGTTTTTTTTTCATCTATTTATTTTGTTTCCAGCAGCTCATGGATCTAACACAAAGGAAAAATAAAACACTGTGGGGGGTGGGGAGATCATTGGTCCATAGTGGGTCTGGAAATTTTGGTTTTCTTGTTCTGTGGTAGCCACACTCCTGGGGACTTCCAGGCAAGAAGAATCAGTTCTGATCTTTGAGAATCTTCTAGAACAGCACTATTGCATCACCGTTGAGAACACAGACTGGCAGACTAAGCTTCTGTACCTCTGTTTGCTCATTTGACAAACACAGATAGCACTCGTTCCTTCCACAAAAGGTCAATATAAGGATGGGGAACTGTGCTGGTTGGTTTTTGTCACCTTGACACAAACCTAGACATATCTAGGAAGAGAGAGCTTCAACTGAGGAATTTCCTCCATCAGATTGGCCTGTGGGAATGTCTGTGAGGTCATTCGATTGATTACTAATTGGTGTGGGAAGGCCCAGCCCACTGTGGGCAGTGCCATCCCCGGGCAGTTGGTTCCTCCATGGTCTCTGCTTCTGTGATTGCCTCCAGACTCCTGCCCTGGCTTCCCTCAGTGAGGGACTGGACCCCGAAAGACAAACAAATGCTTTCCTCCCCCAAGTTACTCTTGGCCAGTGTTTTATCACAACAGAGACGCAAACTTCAACACAATCCGTGCCATGAAAGGAGACTTGTAACAGGTGTGTAGAAAGTCATCCACAAGTGTAGCCTACTGCTCAGCTGACCATTGTGTATGTGATCTTTATTCCCTTAGCAACCCTTCGGAATAGGCTCAGAATGTTAAGTAGAACCAAATTGAACATGTGTGACTTTGAAAGAGTTACAGTGGAATGTGGTACTTAAGCTGAGGAGAGACCCTTTCCTGGATGGACCATTACGGGTTGAAAAACCAGCAGCGTTTGAGTCTGAGGCATGAATGCAGGTGGTGGCTGGACAATCCTCTCTAGGGTCCACACACATAGGAAATCCTACAGGGAGGCCCAGAGAGACCATGGCTCAAGCCACCTGTGCTGACATTCCCCAGAATTCTTTCAAAGTGTCAGAGGATATTGGACCCAAGTGAGGGAGAATAGCATCATTTTAAACATCCTGAAAAGTGGCCACTTTGGAAAGAATGACTTTTACTCTATGTATTAAATCACTTCCCCATTTTATGAGGTAGATAGAAAAATAATAAGAAATTATTTCCCCCTGAGGTCCCGGGAGAAATTGAACTGCATTGTTAGGTTAGGCTCTCTTATACTAGTTAATAGATATTCAAGGCTGCTGTATTTTAATATACAAATAGAGAGATTTGGTGAAAGGTGTGATGGGAAATTCATGTTCCTGGATTGTTGAAGGTTTAGCATCTGGGTCCTTCCTACTTAATTCCTTAAGGAAAATTATATTTCAGTTCTAGGGGCCTAGGAAACCAGGGTACCAGGTGAGTGAATTTTTCCAGGAAGTTCACTCATTGTGTTGGGTTTAGTTCATTGAATTGCAGTCCCAGGGAGCTGGGGTGGGGAATAAACCCCGTTCCCAGTCAACTTACGCTTTGCTCTGTTAATAAGGAAGCAGCAAAGGGCCCCCCCCCCAGAACCTGGGTGATGCTAAAGTTGATTTTGGTTCATTCGGCTGATAGAAAAAGTATTCGTTTCTACCCACTCACCATGGAACGTACAACGGGAATGAGACGAGAGCGCACTATGGAGTAGGAGGCACTTTGTGAGGCACCACTGTGTTCCTGTGACTTAGCGCTGGAGACGTGCTCATAAAAAGACAAATGTCTGCCCTAGTGGAGTCTGCAGACACAGGGGGCAATGGTTAAGACATTCGATGGTCTTCTAAGATAGTCTCCAATTGTGCCCTCCTCCCCATATTCATGACATTATGGTATCCCCTTCTCTAAGTCAAGGGCTTCTAACTGGTGGAATCCGGCACTGGGAAAGGAATGCCAGTTCTGCATCTAGATTATGATAGGTTGCAGCTTTGGCCAGCAGACCCTGTCTCCACGTGCTCATCCCAGTGTCATATATGTACATAGGATGAGGTCAGAGAAGGCTTCCAGGGCTGGAAGAATGAGGAGCAGAAATATCTAGGGCCAGCTGGACTAAGAAGACCTCTTGTTTCACTTTGTGATGCTCTGAAAAACATCTAACAAAAACAAGGGAGGAAAGATTTTTTTTTTTCCCTCACAGATTCAGAGGTTTTGGTCAATAACCTCAGCTCTGTTGACATGGGGATGTTGGTACACACATGAAGAGGGTGTGAGATGATAATTTGGAAAGGTCCATATGTGCAGAACACTGAAGACAGCCTCTAGCCAACTGCCAGGTAGGAACTAAAACCCACAGCCCCATAGCCACGAAGAACTGAATCAGCCCCCAGTCACATGAGCTTACAAGGAGAGCTTTCACCAGCTGAGCCTTTGGATAAGACCTTGATCTTGACTATCTTGATTGCAGTCTTCTGAGACAGCCTGAGACAGACAACCCAGGGAAGCACTGCCCAGGCCCCTGACTTGTGGGGTCAATGAGAATGTAATGGGTACTGGTTTAAGGAACTAAGTTCTGGGGGAATTTGTTACGCAGCAGGTGCCAACGAATATAGCAGTCAACACAGCTCTGCCTCTGGGGAGTCAAGTCATATGCAGTCACCTCAAGGTGCTGGAGGTATCAGATGTTACCCCACAAGCTGATGGACCATTGTGTGGTCTGGGAGCTCTCAGGGAGACACTGAGATGTGGTGAAAAGGCAGGAAGCAGGTGGAAGGAAATGGAGGGAGACGACAAGAGGGAAACAGAACTGCAGTGTATCTGTCACTAACCATTGAACTGAAAATGTCCAGGGTGCACTGCAGCCAGCGTAGAAAGGTTCACAAGAGTCAGTTTTTACATATGCAGGAAATATGCAAGCCAGTTGTCAAACATGACCATTAGTAAAAATTAAATTATAGATATTTATATTGAAATGAATGATATTGAAGTCAAAGGTAATTAACGCTCAAAGCTCACCATTTCCTGATTATTTTTTAAATTTCCCTGTCATCTGTGTTCTTTGGGTTATTTCTGTCCGTTGCATCTGCATGATAGAAATATCATAAACAGTGTTAGCGTCATCTCTTCCCTGCTCTGTGTTCAGTGCTGTGACAGCAATAGTCTGGAATTGTGACGGGCGTAGTCATACTACAGGAATCAGCGAACACCATGAGGCAAGATCCGTTAGAAAACATCTCAGAGGAGAGCTAGCTGCCTCACATTTCATAGTGCCACTGACGAAAAAAATTCAAAGTACTTCTCAAGGAACCAAAGTGGTGATGGGAATGCATGTAACCAAATAGAGCTGAGAGTGACCTGTAGTGACCTGTCTTTGTCTTAAGACATCAAAGTACAAAGAATCATGGGAGCACAGAGACAGAGTCCCCACTGGGACAGGGAGGATGAGGTCAGAGAAGGCTTCCAGGGTTGGAAGGATGAGAACTGTCTAGAGCAGGTCAGAAGACTTCATTAAGAACACAGTGTTAGTAGATACTGTGATGGTATGACAGGTACAAGAACAACTTAAGGACGGAAAGGTTTATTCTGCTTCAGTGTTCCAGTGGTTTCTAGCCACAGCCATCAGCTCTTTTGACTCTGGGCTCATGGTGAGGCTGAACATCACAGCAGTGGGAGTGTGTAGAGGAGGAAGTTATTCACTTCATGGTGGACGGGAGGCAGAGGGAGAGAAGAAGGGGCGAGAGAAGATGTATAACTGACCAGGGTCCACCTCCAATGACCTACTTCCTCCAGCCAGTTTCCTTCCACCTTCTAGGGTCCCCACCACCTCCCCAAATACCACTATCAGCTGGGGACCTTGGCATCAATGCACTAGCCTTTGGGGTGGGGAGCACTTCATATATAAATAGTAAGAAACTTGGAAGTCTAGACTTGGGGATTTGGCATTAGATAAGTCTTTAATGAGATAAAGAGTTTGGAAAGGGTACACTTACCAACCTGTAGCAGTCAAGACATAAGACTTTATACTAAAGTGAGAATAAACTTGAGAGCATTTGTAAACCTTTGGAAAGGACGGCCAATTTGAGATATAAAGTAAACAATCTGATAGATGAAATCACTGATAAAATGGGCGCAATGGGTTATTCCTTCTCTCGAGAATTCTAATATCCTGTGCTCACCTCTCCCACTCACCTACACATGTCATCTAGGCTCTTAAGACCCAACAAGGGAGGAAAATTCATAACAGCTTGTCTGTCTGGGTCTTGACTTTATAGCATCTGTCTGCTTCCTTGACCTGAACTTGCGGCACCTTAATAAGCCAGACTCAGCCATGTTTTGTCCAAATTAAAACCCACATCTCCTCTTCGCCTGCATCTTCTTCAGACAGAAGGCTGGAAAAGTCAGGACCTCCACTGACTACTTGCAATAAGCTCTCAGGACACATGAGTTGCTTCCAGTCATCAAGACCAATAGCCTGGCACTCGAGAAGGTTCAAACAGCAACTTCCAACATTGTCCTCTGGTAAGAAACGAAGGGAAACGTGAAGAGGGAAGAGTTAAAGGAACTGGACCTGTAGACCCAAATCCAGGGCAGGAGAGAACGCCAAACAGGTGGACAGACGCTTTCCTCTGTGATCTCAGACCATCCTCATTGTGTTGACTTCCAGGTGTGGATAACGGGACGGACAGTTAACACAGTGTTCTGGAGACTTTCAAAGAGCAAGAGAGACTTGGCAACGGTAGACTCCAGAGGCATTCAGTTTGAGCTCTGAGCTGGCGAGCAGGAAGGAGCCACAGTGATCGACTCAGACCAGAAAGGAATCAGGAGTCGACCTTCACATGGTGTCAGAGCTGGGGGTGGGGGAATCTATGTTTTTATCAAGCATGTGGCTGACTGAGGGATTCATAGAAAACACTGCAGCTCTCCAGTTCTAAGGCGGGGTGGGCAGAAGCTCTAGAGTAGAGTGCACAAGAGCATCTATATCTCCACACTCATGGCCTCTCCTTTAGATTCCTTTCCCTTGTGTTACTGGAAGCTTGGGAGCCAGGCACCATGCTGTTTGTGTGCACATTACCTTTAATATCCATGTTGATCTTAGGAGCTAAGTGTCATTTATTCTTAGTTACTGGTGAGAGTGCTATAACTCAGAACAGGGATGCAAATTCCCTAAGGTAACAGGATCATAAGTGGTAGAGTCTCAGCTGTAACTCCAGCTCCAAGAGATCTGATGCCTTCTTCTGACCTCTGCGGGCACCTACACATACATGATATGTACACAGAGACATACAGATATACACATAAATAAAAAATTATAATTTAACCTTAAAAAGGAAGTTCTACTACACAGGGCTGCCTTGGAACTCAAATTATTTTATTCTGTTTTTTTTTTACATTTATTTATTTATTTATTTATTTATTTATTGTGGGCATACATGTATAAATACATTTATTATTGCGTGGCTTAGGAGGAGCATATACCATGATACATGTGTGGAAGTCAGAGGACAGCTTGTGGGAGTTGGCTCTCTCCTTCCACTGTTTGGGTTCCAGGGATTGAATTCAGGTGCTCAAACTTGGTAGCAAGCATTCTTACCTGCTGAGCCATCTTACCAGCCCCAGAACCCAAATTATTTACTTATTTACTTTTTATTTATTTATTTATTTATTCATTTATATTTTATATGTGTATAATGCCTACATGTGTGTAAGTCCGCTCATGTCCTGTCGTGCAATGCCCCAATGTCTGCAGAAGTCAGAAGAGGGTGTCAAATCTCCTGGAACTGGAGTTATCAATAGCTGTTAGTTGAGTGGGTGCTGGGATTTGAACCCAGGTCTTCTGCAAGAGCAGCCAGTGCTCGTAATTGCTGACCTATCTATCTCTCCAGCCCCAGAACCCAAATTATTTTTAAAAATATTTTATTATTCTTATTTTATGTGTATGAGTGTATTGCCTGCATGTATGTAAGTGTACCCGTGTCCTGCAATCCCCATGTTGGTCAGAAGAGGACACTGAATTATCGGATTCCCCTGGAACTGGAGTTATGGATGGTGGTTAGCCACCATACGGGTGCTGGGAATCAAATCCAGGTCCTCTGCAAGAGCAGCCAGTGCTCTTAACTGCTGAGCCAACTCTCCAGTCCCTACAACCCAAATTCTTAACCACTCCTCCAACATGTCTCCATGACACTTAGTAACACTTGGACTAGCAAGGTTTGTGGGGGTTCCCAAAGCAACACCTTCAAAGGCAAAAATAGCCCACCCCTTTCTCCCTGTTTTCAACAGATTCTTACAGCTCTGCTGAGAGACCTCTAAACAACCCAGCTACCTGGGGAAGGAAGAAATTGAGAGGCATTTCTTAGACCTTGGGAGTGACTCAACAATACAGTAGAATCCTTTGAACTTGGAGACACTCAAAGGCAAACTGTGGTTACCGTGTCCCCTGCCACGCCCCATTCGGCAAAACCACTGTCCAACCCACATTCCCAATCTCCTCCCAGTTCTCACCCTAACTGCCAATCCACAGTGAATTTGTTTCCCAATTTACAACAAGAAGATATTGTGTCAAAACCAGGTGACATTGTGGTACAAGGTCCAATACCGGGTAAACACCCCAAAATACTCCCATTGTTCCGCCCACGCAAAAATTCCTCAAGGGTCAGAGCCCATGAGTCAGTCTGTGGTCTGGTTAATCCTACTTTCAGACACTGGGGAGTTAGGGGGTTGAGACTGAACCTTTGCCAAAGGTGGGGCCATAAGCATGATGATGTTCAGCACAGTCCGGACGTCTCCCCTTTATCCATCTCTCTTCACACTCAGAATAGGGCCCCCAGAATGATGCTGTCTGCACAGAAATGGGTCCTGTCCGATTAGAATACACACTTAGAAAGACCCAGCCTTGGGCTTCCGTCCCAACTTTGCCATTTAACAGCCCTCCAACACAGTCAACATTCTGTCAGACTCCAGCCCCACAGACGGGCTGACCTCACAAGGTTACTGTGAAGCGTGGAGAGAGAAGATGGTTGAGAAAGGGTCTGTCCATAGAAGGTCTTCAGATCAATGTTGTCCCCCACTGCATGCCGTATACTCACATTAGAAACTTTGATAGAACTGGGGATGCATTTTGAGAGCATTCTGGACTGGGAACCAGAAATACCATGTCCTGACAGCTCCCCTAAGGGGGTATCAACAAATAAAAAAAGCCAGACAAAAAGACAGCAAAGTAGCATTGTGAAATTGTGGCTTTGGTGCCAAATCCAAGGGAGGGCTGGAGAGTCACCTGGGCTGGGTCACAAGGCAAGGGAAGTTTCTTTTCTAAGTTTAGTGTCTAAATAGCCTGGGGCCAAGCCAACCTTGACCATCTCTCCTTCACTTGGAGGCCTTCACTGCCAATAGACTCTGAACATTTAGGGGGAGGGAACAGCTTCTAAGACAGGCTGCCTCACAGAAAGGCATTAAAAAGGGAAGACCAAAAGACAGACAGATGACAAGTATGTCCTGGCCTATATGCTGCAAACCTAGAAGAAACCCAGGCAGACCCTGCAAGACCATATTGTGGTCCAAGCCATTCTTGGATACACGAAGCATGCGCATTCGCCTCTGGTTCTGACTGAGGGCATGACGGTGGGGAGGAACCTCCAAGTATAAGATTAATTGACTAGTGTGGAGAGACTGGAGACTCATCCTATGATTCTGAGCTGGCTTTACCAAGCCTCCGGGGAGGTAGGTGGTTAGAGGGTGGTTCCAAGATCCAGCCCTTAGAGACTGTGGTCAGCAGGACTGGAGGATACCTGGGAATCTGTGTTTACAGGTGGGCTGTGGAGTTGGTGCAGAAGGCTCTTGTGACTGGTGAAGGCTCATCCAGTTGTTCCAGCTGATCCCATGAGGCTCATGCAGTTGTCCCAGCTGATCCCATGACGTATCTAGATCTGGTGGCTCCTAACGCGTTAGTCAGCTTTCCATTGCTATGCCCCAAATATCCGGTAGGCGGCACCCAGGGCGGAAGGATTTCAGTCCATGGTTGCTTGGCACCATGAGCTTGGGCAGAACGTCATGGTAGCAGAGGCATTTCTTTACTTCACGGTAGACAGAAAATGGGTCGGGGAGAGCAGGGACAAGCTATCCCTAAGAATCTGCCCCCAGGAGATCTACTTCCTCCAGCTAGGCTCTATGTCCTAGTTTCCACTGTTTCACAGAAAGAGTGAGCCTGCTCACGCCTGGGGAGCAAGCATTCAATAAAGGAGGCCATTTCCTATTCAAATCACAACAGCTGTATGTTGCCCTCCTGCGTAGTGGTACAGACACAATCCTTCACAACTCCCACTTCTTGCCTCAGTCCAAGGTCCCAGCATCCTTTTGAGAAACCTTTCTCTCTATCCACTTAACCACCATCTTGGTGAAAGTGAGTTTTGTTGGGTAACATCATTTCCACACTAACTTCTGCCTTTTGGTTGTGGATCTTTGAGGAGGTCTGGTGACATCGGCAACTTGTGTCCATCTGACCATATGGCCCATTGAGAAGGTCTGGTAAGAATTTATCGTGAAACATGTGCATTGTAAGAGCTGAAATGGAAGCCTAAAGATCAAAGAACCACAGACCAAATGCGTGAACTTGCACACGTGTGTGCTCATAGAGACATCAAAACATGGAATATTCTGTGAACACACATGAGGTCCATATGGACCATGGAGAAGTCAATGCACACATTGACCTACACTTTCCTAGACTGCAGCGCTGCAGACACAGACAGCGCACCACCTCAGGGACGGGAGAAGAGTCAGGTGACAAGACAGGCGACGGCATGCACTTCAAACACATTGCTCTTTCCTTCCTTCTTTCTTTCTTCATATCTTTCCTTCTGTCTTCTTTTCTTCCTTTCTTTCCTTTCTTCCCTTTTCTTTGTTTCTTGAGACAGAGTCTCACTTCATAGTCCAAGCTGGTCTTGAATGTCCCATCCTCCTGCCTCAGCCTCCCAAGTGCTGGGATCACATACATGTGCTGCCTTGCCTGTTCACCCTTTACTTTGATCTTTCAGCCCATCTCTGACCTCTCATTGCAAATTCCATCTCTAACCCCCATCCCTGGTCACCTCCCCACTTCATGCCCCATGTTCCTGCATCCTTAATCCTCCTCCAAAATGGAAGGGTGATGGTTAAGAGATTTTTGGAGACAGGAGCAACATGAAGGTGTCTACACATGTTTCAAGCAAAGTCACCTTCAGGGTGGCTTTCAATGTCAAATAGATGAAGGGGACGATTTCTCAAGCTCTATCTATGAAAACATGTATACATATGTGTATATACAACATGTGTACGATAAAACCTCAACACCCTGAAAGAATAACAATTAAAGTAAAGCAGTCTACACTGTCCTTAACATCTACCTCCAGCACATCCACCATCTCAGAGCTAGAGCAGGTGTCACATCCAGTTCACCATGATGGCATGGAGGGGCACAAGTGCATGTCTTACATTACAGCATCCTCTTTGCGGCAGAAAGGAGACAACCATACCCACATGTGCAGGGCACATGTACCAGCCCCTCACAGGCAGCACAGCTTCAGGTCAGGAGGGCAGGGAGGCTGGAGGACACTGGGTATGGCCAGCTGCAGTGGACACACAGCACATGCTCTTCAAAGGGACATGGAGAAGATGCTCCTTGTGCCTACGTACACTGAGGTGAGTTTCTCCCTGGGGCTCAGAGAGGACATAGTACAGATTATGGTAGCAGCCCCTTGTATTTCAAGACCCATGAAATACTAAAGTTGAAAAGTGAGAGGGGTTCCCCAAATGTGTTCCAAGGAACAAGGGCTACATCACGTGCAAACTGGTATAAATCTGGAGAGCAGGGAGATGGGAAAACTGACCTTAAATGACACAGAGATGGAGCTGGGGAGACACTCGGCCAGTCACATGCTTACCACACAAGCATGAGGACTGAGTTCTATCCTCAGCACCCTTGCGAAAGGCAGATGCAGTAGTAAGTACCTGGAAGCCCAGCCCTAGGGAGGCAGAGGCAGGAGGATTCCTGGGACTTGCTGGCCAGCCAGCTTAGTGGAATCAGTGAGTTCCAGGTTCTGTGAAATACCCTGCCTCACAAAATAAGATAGAGAGTCATAGAGAAAGATACTGAATGTCAGCCTCTGGCCAGCACATACACATGCACACATGTATGTATGTATACACACATATACATGTATAAATAAAGATAATGGAGAGCATGTTTCTTATTCCCCAAACCCCTCAGAACTTGCAGTATCTAAAATGCATTGTGAATTTCCAAATGCACCCAGGGTGGGAACACTGTCCAGTCTGCCTGGTGGGATCCTTTCCTGAGCAACATCTTTCAGGACAAGTGTCCTGAGAAACATTTTGGAAGGAAACACAAATCCATTCTCTTCCTGCCCACATGACAGATGGGAAAACAAAGGCTCAAAAAGCAAAGAACTTGGTGGTAAATAGCACATGATTACCGTGAGCCCAGGTCTGGCTGTCTGGAACCATACCTCATATCTCCATGCATCTCTCAGGGCCTGAGATCACCAGGATGTTGTAGGTTGTTCAGTCATTCAGCAAACACTTCTTAGGTGCTGGCTCTGTGCCCCTTCTGGATCGGATGCTGGAAATGCAAAACCCAAAGAAGGCATGCCTCTGCCTTCAAGAAGATGATAATTAACTGGAACAAAATAAGCCTCAATTAGGGTATAGGAAGTGGCTGGTTAGTTCCAGCATGCCCAGTTCCATATGCAGGCTCCCAGAGAACACAGTCACTGGGCATCTGAAATAACATGCATCTCCAATGACACAGTTCCAGCTTCAGTGACCACACTCCATTAATTGCATGTAATTGCTCTCCAGTCACTGTGGAAATAACCATGCTACTTATGAGCTATGGCCAATCATGCCATTCCTTTTAAAGTTTGAAGGTGGCTGGCTACCGTGGATCTGGGAGTCAGTTCACATGTCTGCAAAGCCAGTGGCTGTGCTCACCTCTTTGTTTCATGGAGGATGAGCGAGTCCATGTGACATTTTACAAAACCAGCGAATCAAAAGGAGGAACTGACCAACAGAAACAGAATTAAAAAGGAAGGGAATATGCTGTTACTAAATTCGCATCAAACATGAATGGAACCACAGGAGAAACACTGACTGACATCTGGGAAGTGAAACTAGATAGGAGAGACTTGAGATGGACAACAGGAAGAACCTGGTGAAGGGGAACTATTGACCTCATTGGGGAACCTGATAAAGGAAGTTCCCTAGAGAAACAAAACAGAACAAAAATTTCCCATTAATGGAATGATTGTAGATATTTCTCAACACTGGAAGAGTAAATACTAAACTGCTGAGAGTTGGTTCAAAGGTAGGAAGAACTGCAGGTCCTCAAGGCACTGAGAAGAATTCTCAAAGAATGGATGAAAGAAGTCCTGATAGGAAGGATCCGACTGGAGCACAGACACGAAAGCCGATTCTCCACGTCTAATGTTTTATAAAGTACAGAGTACCAAATAACAGTTCCAGTGGGTTGTCCTGTTTTTGCATTTCCATGCTCATTTATTCCCAATACCAAGCCGATTTTTAGTATTCTAACACAGAACTTTAAAATGGTTTGTGTCTTAAAGGCCCCAAAGCTCACAGAGTAGTGTTCCAGACTGGGGCCTCTGGGAAATGACTGGGTCGTGAGGGCTCAGATGTCACCAATGGATTCATTCAATGTTGGAACCATCACTTAAAGAACTGTTGGGATGACATAGGGACTTTAGGAGGAAGGGCCTCCTGGGAGGAAGCTGGGCATTGGAGGTGTGCCTTTGAAGGAGACACTTTGTCCTCTGTGGCTTCAGTGCTCTTTTTTTTCCAGCCACCATGAGGCAGGCAGCCTTGTTCCACCACATGCTCCCGCCATGACGCTCTACCTCACCACAGTCCAGAAACCATGGAGCCAAGTGACTGTGGATGGAACTCTGAAGCAGTGAGCCATGAACCTTTCCTCCTATAAGCTGATCTACTCATACATTTTTGTCACAGTGATGGAAAGTTGACTAACACAGAGAACAACGATAATTTTCCCCGTGGAGTACGATTGCTTTGCAAAGTTCAGCTTACGAGGTAGGTGATGCTGTTGTACTGAGGCTTGGTGCCCAAAATGAGGGAATTCGCCAAAGCCCCCAGAGAAGAGCAGAAGTGCACAGAAATGGAGACCATGAGGGTAGGACCTGGTTTCAAAGGCACAGTTGTCCCTTGGCCTCTGCATGGATTACTTCCAGAATGTTCCTCAGAAAATGAAACGTGAAGGTGCTCAAGACCTTCACATTGCATATAACCCATGCACATGCTGTGCAGACTGTTAGTGACCTCTGGGTTCCCTACCACACATGGACGTACAAGCCGATGCTAGGAAAATCAGTGGCTATCATGCTGTCTAGAATATAATGGCAGGAGAAAGTCTCCATGTGTCCCTATAGACAAAAAGAGGTTTTTTCCAAATATTTTCACCAGAGATTGGGCAATTTTGTGATTTAGAATCCATGACTATCAAGGATTGACCATGCTATACAGAAAAGTGCAAAGGTGTGGACAGACCCAGACGAATGGCCCCAGAACTCTTACCATCCTGTACCCAAGGGGACAATGGAAGAGAACTTCCCAGAATGCAGAGAACAGGGAGGCCTCAGGAGCAGTGAGTCTCTGTTGCTGGAGGGTGGCCAGCCTGAGAGACCTTCAGAAAAGGGACAGGGGATTGTATGTCCCATGTGCATCCCTCTTATCAGAATCCGTTAGTGTTAGTGAGCTGGCTCTGAAGGAAGCCAAGAGGCTTTGCACCTGTGTGTGGGACATGATGGCAGCAGCTGGGTCACAGGGCCATAAGAAGTGTCAATGGGGCAGCTGGGGCGCTAAGGGTACAGCTCAAACTGGCCTTGAACTCGTGTTCATCTACTTCTACATCCTGAGTGCCGAATTGCAATATATAACCCTATACCCTGGTTGATACCTCTTGCTTTGGGGTCTCAGATGTAAGTATTATACGTGACTGGCAGTTCAGAACTCCCCAATTGGCATAAACTGTAAAGGGGCCCTGGGAGAAGGAAAGGGCCTGGCAGAAGCCAGGGGGACAAAGAGCAGCCCTGCCCTGAGAGGAGCAAGAAAATGTCAGGACTCAGACCACTTTTCTCCCAGCTTCTCTGTGTGTCACAGTCAGGGCTCAGCTCCCTTTGTCACTGGCGTCATCATTCTCTCCCCACCTGTCTCTTCCTATGTAAAATCTGAGACTACCACCACAATCTAGCAGCCCCTGAGTGTCTGGGTAGTGGTTCTTCAACCAGTGAGGAAGAAGTTAATCGGTCCATCTTTGTTCTACAGCTTATGCCTGATCCAATTAGACGCAGCCAAGGAGAGTCACATGACACCAGCATGGCTGCTACAGACCATTAGTACAGATGACAGGTGCCTCTTCAGAGATGGAGGTCTGCGGGCTGGGCAGTCCCTCCACTTGGCGTCCGTTCTTGTATTTGGTCTCTTTTTTCTTTTGAAATGTCCTGTACATTTATTTATATGCCAGGCACCATTTTGCCCTTTCCACACCTGAGAGAGCCCTGTGAGACCTTCCACAGATGTGCAAACTTAGACATGACGATTCCAGAAATTTTCCATCTGAGACATGACCGCGTTGGGATTTGGACCCATGTAGCAGGACTCTGGGATTCGTGCTTCCAACCACTGTGGACTACCAGTTGTCAAACTGAAGAAGAAAACATGACTGTTAGTCACCAGTTCTTCAGACCCTTTCCATAGCCAAGGTGGAGGAGCTCTTAACAACTGAACAAAACTGGGTGCTGGGTCCAGAGCTGACAAGTGATTATAATGGCAAATGAACAAGGTTTCCTAGTACATCCCACCAGCTCCTGACCCTCTGACATCATGGTTCCAGAGAACAGAAGAAACTGGGACCAAGGAAAACTGAACCTGCCCTCTCCTTGCCCTTCTCCCATATTCTTCTTGAAGCAGCGTCTCCTGCTGTGCAGCCCTGGCTGGCCTGGAACTTGCTATGTCGACCAGGCTGGCCTTGAATTCACAGATCTCTCCCTGCCTCTTCCTCCTGAGTGCTGGGATTAAAGGCCTGTGCCACCACAGCCGTCTTCTTTCTTTTCTTCCTCCTCGCCCTCCTCCTCCCCCTCCTCCTCTTCTGTCTTCTTCTCCCTACCTTCCAGGAGAAAAACACCATGTGTCTAACAGTTCTATGGGGTCCTAGTGTCAAGAAATTGCTACCTCCAACCGATCTTAAGCAGAGCCACCTCAGACAGCTAACCCACAGGTGTGCAGGTAAGAAATGCTTGCTCTGAGCCATTCCATTGTGGCATGAGCATTTTATTACACAACATCAGGTGAACACTGAAACCACAATGCCTCTCTTATTAGAGCTGCTGCCCCCAGGTTTCTTCTCTCTTCGTCTCCCATTCCTCCCAGTGCCAACCATTTTCCCTAATGCCAGCTCCCTCTCAGATCTTGTTTTACATGGAATCTCCTCCAGGAAGCCTTCCTGGAAACCCTCACTATAGAATGATTACAGCAGACCATGAACTTTACGAAGGCAGACA
The DNA here is from genome assembly GCF_000622305.1 of Nannospalax galili. Taxonomy (NCBI): domain Eukaryota; kingdom Metazoa; phylum Chordata; class Mammalia; order Rodentia; family Spalacidae; genus Nannospalax; species Nannospalax galili. Next base: position 2,246,076 of record NW_008350324.1, on the reverse strand, counting down.
CCATGACACCATTGCTCCTCTTGAGTCCCCTATACCCATAGAGGGACTAGGCATGGAAGATGAGTTCTAAATACTCTCTGAATAAATGGAAGGCTGAATCTTTGCACACACTGAGCCTGGGACTCAGTATTACATAACCCTGACTCTGGTCTGGATTGCTAGGCATCATGCTTTTATTTACACAGCTGAAATGCTGAACACAAGGCTGATATTTTTACTTCTATTCATTCTGTTTTCACTTTTACAGTAACTATAGGGGCCTTGTGATCCTCCTCTTATGAATAAGAAAAGTAAGACACACGAACCTGAACAAGTTTCACTGACAGCCAAGTGCAAACCTAGTGTCAGAACTGCTCTCTCCAAGCTCAGGGTGGATCTGCTCTCAGGAGAAGGGCATCAGATGAACGCACACCCTGATCACTGCAGGATTTTTCTAAAAATAAACAGATTGCCTCTGTGTCTATGATTGATGGCCCACATCATCACCAGGCGTCTCACTAAGCCGATCAACTACAATATGAAATTTTTAGTCTCCAAGGGGAAAAGACAGCAGAATTAAGGAAATACAGCAAAACTTAATTCAATTAGATCCGGAAACAGGGAAGTTATAAAAAAAAATCAGTAAAAATTAAAGCATTTGGAAAGAAATTACTTTTGATGTTTTCAGATATATACTGGGAAGCTTCTAAATCATTAGAAAAATGAGGCGGTAAAGAGCAGATGGGTTAATTTTTAAAAGGGCTGTTTTCACAGCGGAGCACATCACAGCCAAGTATAGCAAATGTGAGATTTGAGACTGGGCTTATGTCTTAGGAAATGTAGTTACGCAGAAAAAGTAGATGTCATTACAAGACTATTAACCAAAATTCTCAATCTCTCTCTCTCTCTCTCTTTCTCTCTCTCTCTCTCTCTCTCTCTCTCTCTCTCTCTCACACACACACACACACACACACAAGCTACCATATTCCCACTATTTGTAAACTACTTGGTTTGTTTGATTTTCTTTTTCTTTTTCTTTTCTTTTTTCTTTTTTTTTTTTTTTCATTTTTAAGAATTCTAGTGCCCAGGGGCTAGGGCAATGCCTTTCTTGGTAAAGTGCTGGCCACAAGCATGAGGACCTGTATTCTCATTACCCACATAGAAAGGTGCAGTAGTGCATGCCTGTAATCCCAGTGCTGGGACTACAGAGGCAGGAGCATCCCTGAGGCTTGCTGACCAGTCAGCTTAGCTGAATCAGTGAGCCTTGGATTCAGTGTGAGACTTTGTCCTCCAAAACAGGGTGGAGAGGGAGTTAGGAAGACACCCATCATCCACCTCTGGGCTTGACGCACATTCACTTTCATGCACATATGAACCCACACATGAACATATATATACACACATATATATGCATACCACATACCACACACAATAAAGATCTTCACTAGAATCCTAGTGACCTTCATATGCAGTGACTATTGCTTCTCCAATGGCTGAATACTTGTGAGTAGCTCATAGAACATCTGCCTCCATTCAGCTGGAGAGGAGATTCTAGAATCTTCTAGATCTAGATCACAAAATGTGAACCCCAGAGGACAGCCAGCATGCAAACATGCTTGTTTGACCCTCATGCTGTGAGTAACTTCTTGTTGATATTTAAATGCTAGTGGTGATTCACATAAAATCCAGAATTACAACATCTGGGTCCACATTCTCAGATGGCAAATGTTGACCGTTAACTCTGGAAAGACTTCCCTACATTCCAGGCTCGCGGTCTCCATGTCCCCAACCTTCATCCATTCCTATTTCTTCAATGTCTGCCCTGTGTAGGGTAGTCAGTGTCTCCCTGGCCCTCACAGGGCATGAAGTGTAAATGCATCCTGAAAAGACAGCCACTGTTTTCTTAAAATTCTATCAGTTGAATAGAGACTCACTCAAATGACTGAGAAGAAGTAAGGAGTTTTTGTAAGAACGTAGTCCCAGGAGCCCACGATTACCTTTTCTCCCCTGCTCCCACCAACCCCCGAAACTCCAGCCTTAGCCTGTCCATCCTGATGTCTCTGTTCCCCCCGTCCCTGTAGAATCTCCTCTTAGGAGATCAGTTTCTTCATCAATCAGTTCTAAATGGCTTAAAATGGCTACCAGGTTCTGCTATCCACTTCCTGGTTTTTCTCTTCACCCTGTACATCTTCTGGTTCATCATCTCAATTTCCCAAATCCTATTTTTCCCAGAAAAGACATGAATGGCTGTTCCCACCTATCCAGATTAGGCCAAGCCTTTGCTGGTCATAGCTGCCTGTTCGCCACCCTGAACAACAAGGCAACTAGGGCCCTGCCCCGCTAGCAAGGGCAGGAGTTGGGGATAAGATGGCCTAAAATAGTTCATAAAGCACACCAGCAACTCTAGTGACACACTCATTTCAAGAATAGCCAGGCCATGACCAACATCCGGACATGCTCCCTACCCAAGCCTGGAAACAGCCACCATTTCCCCAAACATTGCCATTAGTCTTAAACAGCTTGCTTGTCTTCTACCACAAGGTATGGCATGACCAGGACCTGGTTTCCAGAGGTCAGAGTAAACATTGCCATTAGTCTTAAACAGCTTGCTTGTCTTCTACCACAAGGTATGACATGACCAGGACCTGGTTTCCAGAGGTCAGAGTTGTGTCCTGTGTCCGGAGGCTCTGTGCTCGGCCACCAAGCCCTGCGCTATAGATGCAGATGGAAGTAGACAGTTCCAGTCATGAATTTGCTATGCTGAGCCTCTGCCTTCTGTCTTGTACCTGCTGGCCTTTCAGAGCATTGTGAATCCACTGAAGAACAGTAATAGTTCTGCCTCCTGGCCATTCTGGGGTCGGGGTGTCCACACTGCTGCACCCCCCAACCAAGACAGACCACTGCACCTCTTCTGAAATGGCTATGACAAATTGGCTTTTATCAACCCAAATTTGGGATATAACAATGATTCTCTGTTTTCTCCAGTCCCTCCCACCTCTGAGATGGTCCAGGGTAGAGCCAGGTTCTCAGGCTTTGTTCACTAGGACATTCTGACAGCATGGGAGGTGGAAGGGTCTAGCCCAATCTCTGCCATGATGGTGCTGTGTAGTCTTAGGCAGGTTACTCCATGTCTCTGAGCATCATGGTTTCTGCCTGTTCAATGGCGACAGTAATACCTCCTTGACTTGTTGAGAGGGTGAGGGGGGAAAGTGTGAGCAACTCAACAGCTTCAACTGATGTGTAATAAAGATGACCGCATGCTCTCTCCTCTCAAATGCCTTCTTCTAGTTAGGATACTAAGACCCTTAGCAAATCACAATAGAGAATTTAGGATGTTTCAATGGTGAGAGAGGTACCATATGGGAAAGAAAGGGGGAAGCAGCTCAACCATCCCTGCCCTCGCTGTGTGTCTGCATCAAGTGACACAACACTTCTTTGAATTTCACATGTGAGATGTGCCCTGGCAATTAAACCCATTTCATGGGATGGCTGTGATTACACTAGTTACTTTTCTTGTCGCTGTCACAAAAATACCTGACAAAAGCAGCTTAAAGGATTTATCTGGGCTCACAGTTTGAGAGGATAGTGTCCATCCTGGTGGGAGTGGGGTTCGGCCGGCTCCCTCACGCTGGTAGTAAAGAAGGAAAGAGAGCGCTTGGTCGGAACTAGGGGCCAGGCCAAAACCTGGAAGGCCTGTCGCCCTCAGCGGCCCACATCCTCGGTCCAGGCTCCGTCTCCCAAAGGCTCCACAACCTCCCAAAACAGCGCCACCAACTGGAGATCGAGACTTGAAGCCTATGGGATACATTCCACATGTGAACCATAACATGGATGACCTTATCCCTGTTATTGTATCCCCCATCCCTGCTCAGCACTTGGGACATATTGATTGATTTAAACTGAGGGGGACAGTCTCAAAGAATGACTAGAAATGGTTGAGGCAGAGCCTTGGGACTTGGTGTTCCTAGTGTAGGAACAGGTGGAGAGAGGTCTTAGGCAAGCGTGTCTGGCAGAGTGGAGAAATGCCAAGAGGTCTCAGATCCTCCTGGGTACAGTCCATCATCCTTTTGGGGGGAAGCTTAGTGATGGACCGTTGTAGAATCAGATAACGCTACTGGAGCATTCCCAGAGGTGGCTCCTCAAGGCCCACTGTGAGAGAAAGGTGAAAGAAAAGTGTCAGGTTTTAAGAGAAACCATGAAGGGAAGGTAGCCGGGGAGGCTGGCTATGCAGTCTATACACTTCTCATAAAAACAGGGTAATTTGAAGGACTCCTTAATTTTTTTCCTTTCTGTTCTTTAAATGTCATTAGGGACAATAATGCAACTTTTGAGGTGTGTGTGTGTGTGTGTGTGTGTGTGTGTGTGTGTGTTCACCTATGCTCGTGTACTTGTGTCTGCAGATACACATGTATGCCAGTGCACGTGGAGGCCAGATGACAACCTTGGGTATCTTTCTTTAGGTGCTTTAACAGGATTTTTGAGATGAAAAACCATATCAGGGATCCAAGTTACTAAAGAAAACACACAGTTTGGGCTGTGGGGCAGTTTTGGGGGGACTGGCCACGTTGCTTCCCTGTCCCATGGGTCCCCTCTCACTTTTTCTGCCCTTGTCAGAGCTGACCTTCATTATTGGCCTGTAGGTCAGTAGTCGCTGCAGCTTCAGGCTACCGTTTTCATCTTGACCACCCAGAAGCCCACAGTGCTGCAGATTCCTCCAAGGTGGAGCACTCTGAGGTGGGCACTGTTTGTCTAACCAGAACGTGATGTGCCCCACACTGCTGGCTGAAACTGGAAGCTAAACAATTACGCATGTTCAACTTTGTGTGTAGATGTATGTGCAAGCCCACAGGTACCACAGTAGGATAGTGGGGGTCAGAGGACAATTTGCTGGAGTTGATTCTCTCCTTCCACCATGTGGGTCAAGGGGATCAAACTCAGGTAGTCAGGCTTGGCAACAAGTGCTTTACCAATGAGCCCTCTCACCAGCCCCGCATACCCAGCTCTAGGCACTGTGGCACGACACTATCACCTACAAAGTTCATGGTAAAGAACAGAGCACTTGAGTTACAAAATTGTCACACGAAAACTTTCATAATGCCTCAAAGAAGTGTGTGCTTTTGAGCTGAGCTGTATTCACAGTCATCCTAGGTCACGTGAGTGCAGGGGCTGCAGGCTGGACATTTGATGTTGCCTGTCAGTAGAGTGAAAGGCAGTCCAGTCTCATGCTGACTCATTTCTGCCTCTATGACTCGCTAACAAGGGAGGAGACAAAAGGATTTGAGATGCCCAAGGGAATGAAAGATGCCTGAAGAAGCTGTGTGGCATTGAGTTAGTTCCTGGTGTCTCTGAACCTAGTCCCTGCAATTAATCAGTTTAGCAGGGCTGAAAATGGAACCCAGGGCCCTCTGAGCACTGGGCATGTAGTCTACCACTAAGGTATTTCCTCAGCCCTCTTTGTACTTTTTATCTTTGAGAGAAGGTCACACTATGTAGCCCAGGCAGCCCTCAAAGTTGTGACCCTCCTGCCTCAGTCTCCCAAGTAGCTGTGATTAATTATAGGCCTGCGCCACACAAACAGCTCACTGTAATTAAGCAGGGAGCCACATTATCTGTCCCTGAGTCACTGGAACATGAAATGAGGTCCCTGTGCAACAGAGATACAAAAGAAACAAGAATAGGATTTGGCAATTGCAAGTGTGGGGTAGTGTTACTAAGCCTAAATCCCTTGAAATATGAATGCATAGGATACACAGAGACAGCCTATCACAATGTGAGGTGTGTGAACAGAAGAGTACCACGGTTAGAATAAAATCGTCAGTCCTCAGTGATGCAGAGATGACAAAATGGTAATGTCACAAAGAGTGCAGATGGACCCGAAGGTTTCCCATCCTCACCTACTGTGCACTGCCTGGAAAAGTCTGCCCAACACCAGAAGATGCCATACATCAGGGTGCATGGGGAGAGTGAGAGGGAGCTGCTTTGGGGCTCCGGAGGAAGTGGCAGGCTAAAACAAAGGCGACATTTGCACTGGAGATGATCTCAAACAAAGGATGCGGTGCGTATCACAGTGAGAAAGAAGTCTGGTCAGTTTTCACCACACCCTTAAAGTTAGGACAGTCATGCTGTTCCCTATAAAATAAGTTCTCACTGGGAAAATAGATATGCACACCACAGTGACTCAGGGATGGCCAATGCAGGGTTGGGCACACTGTGAAGTAGGAAGGAGTGAATGAATGAATGAATGAATGAATGAGTAAATAAATGAATCTGCAAATGAGTAAATGAATAAGGGAGTGAATGAATAAATGATTAAGTGAATGCATAAGTGAAGGAATAAATAAATAAGCAAACGAGTCAGTGAACAAATTAGTGAATGAGTAAATGAATGAACAAGTGGACAATGAATGAATGTGAATGAATGAATGAGTAAATGGATGAATAAATGAGTACATGAGTGAAGGGCGAGTCAGTGAATGAATGCACAATTTGCTCCCCACAGTGCATATACCACCTCCATGAGGCTCAAACACTGGCCATAAGGACATCCACTTCCATTTGTCCGGAAACAGAAATTAGCTTCATCTTCACCTGCAGGTCTTGCCTTTCCTGGAATTTAGCACTAATCCCTTTCAAAAATAGTCAGGAGAGGCAGTAGGTCCCCTCAGCTACACAGCCCTTGGACCTCAGTGCCTGCAGAATGGTGCAAACCAAGCTAGACCCAGGCCTGCCTTGGCAAAGGAACACGGGGTGGGGACAGTCAGGTGGGCAGGGAGGGACCTTCAAGCCTTTCTCCTTGGGAGAGGCAGGTGCAACTCAAGTCTTGGGTGTTGGCCTTCCTAATGCCCTTAATGCTGTATGTCAGGGGAGGGACAGAGGAGGTCTTCCACAGGAAAACTGGTAGCAATCCAAGCCACCACTATTGACTAAAGGCTGCCCATGCCAGATGCCCAGATCTTGGCTTGCTTCCTCTGGCCAGGACTATCAGTCCATCTGGTGGCAGAAATGAGTCATTGGGCAAATGTTCAAGGTCACGCAGTCAGTCCCAAGGAGCAGGGTGTACACAGGTCTGCCACCCCAAAGACAGGGCTTGTAGCAACAGCTTCAAGAGGACCCAGCATTTTGCAGGTAGCCAGTCTGCTTGAAGGTCAGCCATTGTCTGTAATTTCTGACACACACAGCTGTCTCTCTGGTTTTCCTTATTTTCCAGATGAGGAAACTGAGGCATGAAGAGACTTACCCAGGTCAGCTATACAGTGGCAGAGCCAGGGACTGGGTAACCAGCTGTCACACCTGCTCAGGACTCTTCAGGATTTTTTTTTTTTTTAAACCTCAGCGAGCGCTCTTCTGTGTGGTAAACCAAGGCATACAGTCATCTTAGCTGAGGATAGACACTAGCCAGTGTGGATCCAAAGGGCTTACTGTTAACCAGCTACTGATCCTGACTGGTGTGACTATCAGGAACAGAAGCTGTAGAGACAGGACAAGGCCCAAGTTCAAGCCTAACCTTTGCTTTGGGTGAGTTCCAAGGCCTCCTAAAGCTTATTCCTGTGTGTAAAGTGCAAGTAGTAGGGTTGAATTAATCTAAAAATTATCAGTTGAACCTAGGGCCAGCAACAGCAATGGCTGTGCAGCGGGGTTTGACAGTAACAGTTCACTGCAGAGAGCCTGTGATAGCTAATAGATTATCAACCTGACAGCATCTAGAATCACCTAGGAGACAAATCTCTGGGCAGCCTGAGAGGGAGTTTCTAGACTGGTTTAGTAGAGGTAGGAAGACCCACCATCCCACGGGCTGGGGTCCTGGACTGAATAAAAAAGAGGAAGAAGCTGAGCACCGGCAGTTATCTCTCTCTCTGTTTCCTGACTGCAAACACAGTGTGACTGGCTGCCTCACGCTCCTACCACCATGCCTTCCCCACCACTGTAGACTGTACCCTCGAACTATGAGCCAAAATAAGTTGCTTTTGTGAGTTATTTTATTCACAGGAGGAGAGGATGGGCTGGTGAGATGACTCAGTGGTTAAACCTGATGACCTGAGTTGGATCCCCATGGTGAAAGGAAAGAATTGGCTCCTGAAAGTTGATCTCTGACCTCCATACATGTGCCATGGCACACACATCCCACACTTGCATACACACACTCACATGCAATAATATAATAATAATAAATAAAATTTCCAAAAAAGTTTTAAAAGGAGAGGAAGAGGAAGGAGGAAGAGGAGGAGGAGGAGGAGGAGGAGGAGGAGGAGGAGCCGTCATGCCGCTGGAAATGAGAGGGAGAAGAGGGTAGGATGAAGGACCGGGAGACAGGATGGCCCAGGAAACAAAAGAGGACGGAAGGAGAAGGCCACAAGTGTGAAGCGGGCCAAACTCTGAAACTTTTGGAACATCGCTGACGTGATGTAACCAGTGGAAAGCTGCATCCTGACCTCATATGGCAGGTCCCCATCAAAATGGAGGTGCATCAAAAGAAGGAAGAAGATTGGGAGGGAAGGAGCTGGGAGAGGAGGGGAGAGGAGGACGATGATGATGAAGATGAGGAGGAGGAGGAGAAAAGGAAAAGGAAGAAGAGGAACAAATCTGGTCTCAGTAACTACACAATTGCTAAGAGCGGATGAAGCCGTTTTTCGGCAGGCTCAACTTGGAAATGGCTTCTCCGCATGCGGGTGAAGCAGCCCTTCCTTGCTTTCCTTTCGTGCCTTTTATTGCTACTGTTGCTCTCCAGCAGCTTCCGGCTTCCTCTCCGGGTGGCATTTGCTGTCTCAGAGCTTCCTGGCCCCAGCTAGTCTGGATACTTCTCTGCAGCGGCACCAGTCACATCCTGGCTCATCATCCCAGTGACACTGGTGAAGCCCACAAGGCATCAAGAGCCTGGGAGATGCTTCTAGCCCTGCTCTGTGCTGTGTTTACATTAGTGTTACAACAGAAGATACAGTGGGAATGTACCTGAACTTGGGAGCCAAGGCAGGAGATAACCACCAGGATCAGGCGCTGGACTCTTGTTTACATAAGAAATGAACTCAGTAAATCCTTTTTACAGCCACAGTAAAGAAGGAAACAGCAACTCAGTTTGAGTGACAGAAAACTTTCAGCCAGGAATGAATTTTCATAGTCAGTAGAAACTGTGTGCTCAGAGGCCAGGGAGCCCCGGTTCCTCCTTTCTCCATAGCTTGGAATGAGCTGTGTGTTAGTCAGTTTTTCTTGACTGTAACAAAGTAACTTAGAAAGGAATTATTTGCCTAATGGTTTCAGAGGTTTTAGTCCATCATGGCAGGGAGACCATGGCTGACATGGCAGAGCAGAGCAACTTACATTGTGGGAGGAAAGGAGAGTGAGTGGTTAGAGAGAGAGAGAGAGAGAGAGAGAGAGAGAGAAGAGGAGAGGAGAGGAGAGGGAGAGAGAGGTTTATTGCTGGCTTTCTCTGTTATTCCATCTCTAGCCTATAGGACGGTACTGCACACATTCAGAACAGGTCCTGTCCCCTTAGTTAATCCTTTCTAGAAACACCCTCACAGACACGCCTACAGGTGTGTACAGGTGTGCCACATTAGTCTCCAAGGTGCCTCTGACTCCAATTAAGTTGACAAGTAGGATTAATCATCCCAAACTACAACCACATAACGTAAGTCGGCATAAATGTGTATTTGTGTGTGTGCGTGTGTGTGTGTGTGTGTCAAAGTACCCAAAAAGGTAGAATCTTGCTCATTATTGGAGTATAAATTGGTTCAAATGTGGGGAGATACAGTAACGTGGCAGAGATATTATCACAAATTAGATTATATTAATTGTGCTAGCGACTGATCTGGCAGAGTAATTATATGCCTCAACAATGTCTGGACTCCTGGGTCCTGCCTGCAGCAAGCGCACCAAAGTAGACAATGTAAAAGAAGGAGGCAAAGATGATGACACCAGTGTTCACCACAGTGTTAAGCCCAAGAGTTAAGAATGAGAAATAAGTGAGTCAGGGGTTGGAGAGATGGCTCAGCAGTTATGAGTGATTGCCGATCTCACAGAGGACCCAAGTTCCATTCCCAGCACCTAGGTATCTCACAACAGTCAGTAGCTCCAGCCCCAGGGTATCCACTGTACTTGCACTCACATGCACATATACATACACAGAGACATACATGTACATAATTAAGAATAAAATAAGATCTTTTAAAAAGTTAAGTGAGTCACCCAGGTACGTTGGTACACACCTCCTGTAATCTCAGCCCTCAGGAGGTGGGAGGCTGGAGGATCAGCAGCTCAAGAACCTCTTTGGTTCAGGACCAGCCTAGGATATATGAGACCTTATTAAAGAGGTGGGGGCTGGGAATCAGCCAGGCATGCAGGTGTATAGCTGTAATACACAAGTACTTAGGAGTTTGAGGCAGAAGGATCAAGAGTTCAAAGCCAGCCTCCCAGCTCATAGCAAGTGAGGCCAGCATGGTCTGTGAGACCATGTTAAGAACAACAATAAAAAAAAAGCAACAATAACAAAAAAAAAATAAGTGAGTCACTCTCATTAGGAGTTTGCTAAGCCATCCCTTACATGTAAGAAACATCTCAAACTTAATGACTTCAAACAACCACAGCTCTATATTTTATTTATAAATATGCCCTGGATTCAGGGTTTGATGGGGACTGTTCCTGGTTCACAGTGAGTTGGTCCTTAGATGGGTTGATCTACACAGTCAAGGGCTGGATTAGTTTGGAGATGTGTCTCTGAAGGACATTCCCAGTATAGTCTCAAGGCATCTGGTTTATTCAAAGGAGGTGGGAGACATTAAGATCGAGTGTTCCCAGTAAACGGAACAAGAGCACACCAATTTCTTACAGCTTGCTCCAGGAAATAGCATAGCTTGACTTCTTGTAGCTATGGGGTAGAGGTGTAAACAATGTCCATACCCTCCTCACTAAACTGCAGTCTGGGAAAGCAATGAGTTTATTGGGCTTACTTTCAAAGCATTGGGTAAGGGCTTACTTACAGGAATACTCCCTAGTTAAGGCCTCACTGGAAAGACTTCATCCAAGCATGAATGGTGGCTTTCCCACAGCCACATAAAATGGCAAGAGAATCTCTTCTAGGCTTCCCCACCCTATATCCCTGTGCCCGGTAGCTTTAGTGTCAACTTGGCACACCTGGGTTGAGGGACCCTCAATCGGGGAATTGCCTCCATTGGACTGGTCTGTGGCCATGTTCATGGGGCATCTTCTTGATTGTTAAGTGATGTTGGAGGGCCCAGCCCACTGTGGGCGGTACCACCCCTGGGCAGGTAGGCATGTACTGCATAAGAAAGCAGGCTGAGCAGGGGCGGGGGAGTAAGTCAGTAAGCAGCATTCCTCCATGACCTGTGCTCTAGCTTCTGCCTCCAGGTTTCTGCCCTGAGTTCCTACCTTGGGCTCCCTGATAAACTGTGACCTGGGAGATGTAAGCCAAATAAATCTTTTCCTCCCCAAGTTGGTATTGGTTGGAGTGTTTTGTCACAGCAATGGAGAAACAAACTAGGACAATCCCCTTAGCCCCTCCCCCAGGCTATGTGCAACTAGGGCTGACTGGTTGGTTGAGAGGTGTGATTGGAGTCTCAGGAGATGGTCCTGTGACCCTCCTTGTCCCTCCCTTCCTTGCTGGAGTGTGAACAATTAACAAGCTCAGCTGTGATGATGTTAGCCAAGCAGGTTCAACCAAGCTTGGGAAGATGGCGTCTGAGAACAGTCCTATACAATGCTTTGCTTCTGCATGTCTTGATCAATCAGAATCACAGATCAGTACACATCGGGTTAAAGCACAGGGTGCTAGATCCACCTCCTAACAGGAGCAGCCAGTTTTGTTATCACCTGTGATGCAATGTCATGATAGCATTAATAACCATGTCAATAAAGTGATTTTTAAACACACAGTAGAATGTGCAGGCTGGATTGAGGTGAAGGAAAAAAAAATTGAAGGGCTGGAGAAATGGCTCAGAGGTTAAGAGCAAGTCCTGCTCTTGGAAAGGACCTGAGTTTGGTTTCCAGCACCCACATCAGGCAGCTCACACAAGCCTATAGCTCCAGTTCCAGGGAATCTGATGCCCTCTTTGGCCTCCATAGGCACTGCATTCTCATGATGTGCATACAATACACACATACAGGTAAAACACTTATATACATAAAATAAATGTCTTAAAAAAAATAGAACAAAACATATTATAGATCATCATCAAACCCAAACACCCAAATGCTCTCTTTGGTTGCTAGGGAGGTAAGTTATTTTCTTCTGTATATTTTCTGTGCTTTTCAAGATTTTCATAGGTCATGTTCAATCCATAGACCTGCCACATATGACTCACAGTAATATTTAAACTCAAGGAAGTGTCAACTCAAATTAATCCTGCTGAGAAGATTCTGGGTACCTTTAACACCATTTGGCTGGAGAAAAGTTGAAGCTCATCCCTTCTGAGAGGTACAAACTCCCTAGTTTGCTCTGAACCCCACCTGACCTGCCTCCTACATTTCTGCTCCCTGCCAGTCACCTACAGACATTTGAATTTCCAGTCCCCCGGCCCACATATATAAGAAAAGAGCAGCCATGGCAGCCTCGTACGGCGAAGCCAAAGCAAAGCACAGCAGGCTTTCTTTGTGGGTACAATGGTTTCAAATGTACTACGCTCTTGAATTCTTTCTCATCCTAACTTTCTCCCTGAGATACATCAAGGGTAAAACATAATGGGCTACAGAGACACCAAGGGTCACCAGTCAAGAAAACAAGCCCAGAGAAAAGAAGGACAAACAATATAAAAACAAGCCAGAGTGGACTAAAAGCGGTGGAGAGGCCAGCATCAGTGGGCGCCTTGGATTTGGGGAGAGGGAGAAAAAAAGAAAAGCCGTCAGTAAAGAGAAAGCATGGGAAATGGCCATTTCATCCCTCTAGTCCACAAGGTGGAGGGAGATAAGCCCTGGCCTCTCTGACCACTTCCACTGCTGTGCAATTAACCCCCAGAAATGTACCACCAGCAGCCAGCTGGAACCTGCAGCCTCTTCCCAAAGGATGACTATTTGAGAACCAATTTCGTGATCTGAACCGCATGAGCAAGGCACCTGGGTCAGCAGAGGTAAACCAAGGGCCCCAAGTTTGAAGCGACCAAACCCTGAAACTTTTTGAGCATAGAAACATGGCATCACAAGTGGAATTTCCACGCTGACCTCAGGTGACACGGGTCTTAATCAAAACATGGGCACACTGAAGGTATTGCAGGACACGATCTTCAGGCTGTGTGTATGAAACCTAAGTGAGTCTGGGTCTTAACCTGGGTCCCATCTCCAAGATGTCTCATTAACCCACATGCAGACATTCCAAATCCTGAACAGAAACATTCTGGTCCTGAGTGAGCATGACCTCTTCAGTCACTTGAGTACCAATTTCATTCATGTTACTCTGTGCAAATAACTTTCCAATTTATTTACCAATTTTCTTTAAATTACTTTTAAGTTAAAGACTACAATTATTTATTTATTTATTTTGTGTGTGTGTGTGTGTGTGTGTGTGTGTGTGTGTGTGTGTGCGTGCACTTCACAGTTCACATGTTCAGATCAGAGGGCAAATTGTGGAGGCGATTCTCTCCTTATAGCATTTAGGTCCAGGAATTTAAACTCAAGTCGTGAGATGTGATAGTAAAGGCCTTTAACCTGCTGAGTCATTTTGCTGACCCTTAATCTGAATATTTTTAAACCAGTTTGTTCTGTGCAATACCCTCTGAGAAATTATGAGTTTTATGGGTATTGTGCCACATATGTGAACATGTGCTCGCATAAACACTCATGCAATGCGCATATACACACACATATACATGTGCATGCCTCCTCTCCCCTCTTACAGGTGTGCTAAGGCTGGAAACATTGCTAATTGACCATTGGATGCAGCCCTTATTAAAAATTAAAACTATAGGGGCTGAGGAGATTGGTCACTGGTTAAGAGCACTTGATGCTTTTGTAGAGGACCTGGATTTGGTTCCTAGCACCCACATGGCAGCTCAAAACCATCTGTAACTTCAGTTCCAGGGATCTGATACCCTTTTAGGTCCCTGTAAGTACTGCACGCACATGGTGCACACACATGCAGGCTAACACTCATAGACATAAAAATAAAAATAAATAAATATTGAGCCAGGTGGAGTGGTGCTTGCCTTTAATCCCAGCACTTGGGAGGCAGAGGGAGGTGGATCGTTGTGAGTTCAAGGCCAGCCTGGTCTCCATAGTGAATCCAGGCCAGCTGTGACTACAGGGAGACCCTGTCTCAAAAAGACCAATCATCATCATCATCATCATCATCATCATCATCATCATTTTAAAAATTAAATCATAGAGCTCAGAATAGGAGTGCATGCCCTAGAATCTAGCACTTAGGAGGCAAAGATAAGAGGACTGAGTTCAAGGCCAACCTAGGCTACATAGCAAGAACTTTGTTTCAAATTTCTGTTTAAATTATTTTAAGGAAAAAAGTAAGGGCTGAGGACATAGCTCCATTTGTCCACTGCCTACCTAGTGTATAAGAAGCCATGATTTTGATCTCCAGCACCATATACAACCAGACATGGTAGCTGTAGTCCCAGTACTTGAGAAATAGAGGCAGGAAGAGTTCAAGGTCATCCCCACCTACACAGTGAGTTTGAGGCCAGCCTGAGCTACATGAGACCCTATTTCAAAACTCAAAACCCCTCACTTCCTAATTATCTTGCTGCCCACTAGTTAGCTCTACTTCCCAGAATTTCCCACCATTTGTCTGCTTGATGAGGCATTATATTAGAGTTCACCCCTATGTATCCCCTCTCTCCATCATGGATGTCAGGCTGGCGTGTCACTCACCCATAGTGGGATGCTGTCTGTCTATCATGGAAACTGGCAAAGACCATAGATGAGGGTTCTGTTTTCCCTGGAGAGCTAGCTTTTAAATATTTACTAGCATACCGCATCTTTGTGGCGTCATTAAATATATATGATGTGTGTAAGATACTGTGGCATGTCAACATATTTCCCAAATACACACGAGAACAAACCAGCTGCAAATTGCAATATACACACATAGGTATGAATACATACACACACACACTCCTAGAGTCACTAAAACACCCCTAGGTACCCCGAAGAGGAGGATAGACAGTACTTTAACACTCACTAGCTCAACAGCCATTTGTTAGGGAAACTGAGGCCCAGAGGAGGTCTGAATGATGCCAAGGCCACACCCAGCTTCTCTGCCTTTCTCTGTTTAAGACCACCTCCCTCTGAGCACAGCTACAGAAAGAACAAGAATCAGAGGAGCATCTCGAGGAGGAAGGAGCAGCTGGGGGAGGGACATTAGAAACTCTCACAATTAATTAGCCAGTGTGTGTGGGGGGGTACCTAGTCTTCTGGATAACCCATTGATAAGGATGGCAGGGGGCCTAGTCCCCAGGCCCCTTGTGGGTTACCGCAGGCAAAGGCAGATCATCCTCCTCCCTCTCCTCCCCCACCCTAAAGCCACTTAAATATTTGATGCAAAATCAAAGCCTGATCCAACTTTTATGAGCTGGTGCCCGGCGCCCACCCCCGCCACCATCTCCCCAGGAGCCCCCAGTCCCGTGCTGCGCAGCCTCCTCCTCCATCAAGCCAAGTGCATTAGGACAATTAGCGCCAGCCTACTGGCGCCAATTAACAGCCAATAGTGTCTATATTATGAAGAGGGGGCGGCGGGGCGCCTGTGTCTCCAGCCGGCCTTCACACTCAATTACATTAAGTGGAGGCTCAGAGCCGAGGCCCGGTGGGCAGTTGTTGGAGCAATTGTGTCTTCTCCCTGGCTGCAGGCGATCTGCGTGGCTCCCTGATCCCCAGACTGACTCCCCTCCTTGTCCACTTTCATCAATACAAACTCCTCCCAAAGGGCGGGTGGGGGAGCAAGGAAGAAGGAGACTGCAGTGACCAGAAAAGCAGGGAGACTACCGGAGCAAAATCCGGACACCATCCTCCCTCCGTCCAGCGTCCTCCCTCTTCCGCTCCCTCCCTCCCATAAGTATTCACAGAGCTCCTGCTGCTCACCTGGCACAGCACCTTTATGAACAGGCCTGGTTCCCTGGCAAACTGATAACAAGAGACTCCTTGCCCCCAAATTACTAAGTTCGTGGTAGAAGCCTCTGTCAGTAAAGTGCTTGCTCTCCAGCCTGAGGATGTGATTGAATCCCCAGCACCCAAGTAAAGGCTGGGTTCCTCTCTCCTGCTAGCTCCCCTGTGTTGCTTGGAGCACAATTCATTCAACTGTAGGCCTTGAGCTAAATCCCACCAGATGCCAGTTTAGGTACAGTGGTGAACTAGAATGGTTTTGACAGTTTTCAGTAGTTGTGGGGAAAGCAAAAGAATAAATAAAAATAACATCTGGTGCGGGGCCAATGATAGGAAATGCCAGTTTCACACCCTCTGTTTGTTCGTTTGCATACTGCATATGACTGGTTTCCTGTTACAGCAGCAGACCTGAGGAGGGGGAGGGGCATACTCATGGCCCTCAGAGCTTAAAATCCTTCCTACCTGCCCCTTGCTGGAAAATGCTTTCTGGCTTTGGCTGTGGACTCCTCATGACCCGTCTTATAGTCAGGTTGCCTCCTACCATTCTGGCCCCAATATAGCTTTCTAAGTGGCCTCAGTGTGTGCATCTGGTTACTTTCTGCTCCCAGGTCTTCCATGGTTTCCTGAGTCCTTGGTGTAAAAGCACTCTCCTCACAATAGCCAGCAAAGCCCTACACAGTCCAGCCCCACTTATGTCTTCTAATTCCCTGTTGCTTACCACCCTTCAGCCATACTGTGCGCCCATCCAAATGTGCCTATTAGGTCTGTGCCTCAGGGCCTTTGCACTGGCTGCAACCTCACCTGCATGGCTGCCTTCTCCTAGAGAACAGTCTCAGTCCCATTTTCCTTGTCTCCTCGAATCACCACCCTCCCCTGGTTTAATCCTGGACCCTGCCCACTCCTCTGGGACTCCTGGCTCTCTTCCCCCTGAGGGCTCAGGAACCCAGTCTGTTCATCATTTGTTGACACTCTCCTTCTAGGAAAACGTGGAGTCCCCACAGGCAGGCAGGTTGGTCTAGATTTTTCCATGCCAAGATCCCTAAGCCCCAGCTATGTCCTGCTTCACAGATGCACAAAGTGTGCTGCCATACATGGCCCCCTACTCTGAAGGGCTGCACTCCTGCCTCGGTGCACTGCCAACACCTTTTTGAACTTAGTGGTTTGTGTGTGTGTGCACCCACGGGTACACGTGGGCTTGTGTGCATGCCTGTGTCTGTGCATGCAGAGGCCAGAGATCAATGTCAGAGGTCTTTCTCAGTTGTGTGGTAGGCTGTGTCTTTAAGGGCTTTGCGTCATTTAGAAGCCAATCCAAGATGGAAGCCAGTCTTCACCTTGCAGAAGCTGACAACTGAAGCCGGAGGACTGGAGGCAGGGCTACTGGAAACACTGTCCTCCTTCTGCCCACCCCCAGCAGGCTCTTTCTCCTGCACCCCCAGAGCTGTTATTTGGTACCTGGCCACTGACCTCAACTCATGTGTCAAACACTACAAGTGTACCTGGCCAGGTGGAGAGGTGGCTGTATTCAAGCACAGCAGCCCTAGCCTTGACAAAGCACGCAGTATGCACAGAGTATGCATGACTAATGCCGGAGGATGAAGCTACCTTCTAATGTCTGCTTGTGGATGACTCAATCCAAAAGGTAGCCACTGGGTCATTTAGTACATGAGACACCTACTGGGTGCCTAGTGGAGGACAGTTACAACATTCCTGCTGGCCTAGAACTTTCCACCTAGAAAAGTCTGTGCAGAGGGTAGTCCATGAAGCCTGCAGCCCCACCCCCACCCCCGAGAAGACTGGGGTGGCTTAGAAAAATTCTTTCGTCTACCAGTTCTTTGGCTGAGCACCTTCAGTGTACCCAGGGATGTCTCAAGGATTTGGCAGTCAACAGGGGTATGTCTGTCCTTAGGAAAGTTGGTGGAAGATAGTTATTAACGCCTATCCTTTCCCCCAGAGAAATGTTAGCAGCCACAAACAGCCTCAGTGCCTCCACACTATCCTAACATTCTGGGTAGAGAGCAGAGCTGCTGCAGGAAGGGGGAGAGCAGTGAGTGGTCTGTGAGAATGGGTGCTCCATTCCGTTCCATTCACCTCCAGGCCTGGAAAGGATTTCATTCTACCCTGGTTCGCAAACCGAGCCTGTAACCAGAGCTCAGTGCTGCATCATAAAAACAAGACGGGGGACCATGTTTGGGATCCCAGCGCTCAGGGACTGAAGTCAGAGGACTGTGAGTTCTAGACCAGCCTTAACGAGCCTCTGCCTCAAAACTCACCAAAAACAGATGGGTATGCTTGCACACACCTTTAATCCCAGCACTCAGGAGGCAGGCGAATCTCTGAGAGTTCTAGGGCAGCTGTCTCAAAAAACATATAAAAAAGGAGCCAAGAATTCCCTGCCCATTCCCTACCTCCAGGGCCATTTGGATGAGAGAATAAAATAAGGTGAAAAACACATTAAGACATAAAAAAGGGAAATAACAAGCCAACAGAATACTAAGAGATGGATTTATGGAGCAGCTCCGACACACCGGGCATCCTGTGGTGTTGTTACAAACCATGTCACTGATGTCTCCAGCTGCCTCAAGACACAGTCTCTTTGGACAGCTGAGAAACCAAGTCTCAGCATAGGGTGCAATTTGTCAAGTTTTAGGTTCCTCTAGCAAGGGCTGTGTGACCAGCAAGGGACATGGGGGTTACCACTCGAATCCTGCCCAAACTTCCAACCAACACTGTGCAAAGACTCGGCAGATAAAATGTTCGCCTTCTGGGTTCATGACCTTCACCCTGACAAATATCACAATCTGTCATCTGCTTTTGCTGCAGGGCTAAGTGTAGCCTTTTGGGAAGGTCATCCAAGGCTTCTGTGTGCTCTCCAGAGCAGCATAGGGTGGGAGAAGAACCAGCCTTCATCAGCTGTGCTGTTTGTCTTCATTGGCTGGGCTTACAGCTGTCCTCCAAGATGCAGGGGGTACAAAGCCAGGAAACAGGCAAAGACTGTGTGTGTGTGTGTGTGTGTGTGTGTGTGTGTGTGTGTGTGTACTCAACCATGTGTATATCAAGGGTATATGTCTGTCTTTTCTTTTTC
>NW_008350324.1:2058630-2226921 GCF_000622305.1 Nannospalax galili | reverse complement strand
TGTGTGTGTGTGTGTGTGTGTGTGTGTGTGTGTGTGTACTCATGCACATGTATATGGAGGCCTAAGGTCTATGCCTGTTGTCTTCCTCAATCACCCTCCACCTTAATTTTTGAGACAGGGTCTCTCACTGAATCAGGAGCTCTCCTTATTCAGCTATATTGGGTGGCCAGTGAGCCCCAAGGACCCTCCTGACTCCCCCTCCCAAGTTCTGGGATGACAGGTATATACCATCACCACACCTAGCTTCTTACCTGGGTGCTGGGGATCTGAACCCAGGTCCTCATGCTCTCAAGGTAAGCCCTTTACCAACTAAGACATCTTTCATGGGAAAGAACTGTGAGAGCGGCAGGCGGAGACAGCTGATGGTTTATAAGCTAGTCCAACTTGAAATGGAAGAAGGAGGGTGGAATGAGAGATGCCAGGGTTCATACACAGTCTACAGAAGCTTGGTGTTGTCCTGGAGTTCTGTCAGAGTAGGGAATCTGCGCTTGGCTAACAGTGGGGCTGCCTAACCTTCTCTGTACCTGGAACATTGGTGGGAAGCACAGGGAACACAGACATAAATACAGCTATGGACGTACAGCCACCACAAATATACATACAACTGCAGACTTCAGTGTTACAGCCCAGCTGCTCTAGCTGGAGGGTCTGTGGAGTGTGCTCCCTGGCTTCTGCATGTGTATTTGTGGAAATACAAAGAGTTGCAGACAGAGGCAGGAGGACCAGCTTGTTCCCAGATACTGTAGGTTGGTTCCGAGAAGGATCCTGGGGATTGAACTCAGGATGTCAAGGTGGTAACAGACACCTTTACCAGCTGAGCATCTTGCTGGCCCCTGGCTATATTCTTAGAATTAATTAAACAAATCAAGAAAGCTTCTGCAGGCCCGAGAGGCTGGCTCCAAGTGTAGCCTGTGGTCTCATTGGATTATTTATCAGTGAGCAGCCGCAGCCTCTCAGGACTACGCAGATTTACACAGGGGAAGGAGAAAGCTGATCTACTAGGAGATACATCTTAAGGGAACAGTAGCTTTGCTTTTCAAAATGATTTCTGAAGCTTGGTATGGTGGCATACACCTTTAATCCCAGAACTCAGGAGGCAGGAGGATCTCTCTGTGTTAGAAACCAACCAGAGCTACATAGTAAGACTCTATCCCAATCAATCAGTCAGTAATCAGTAAAGTAAAAAGAGAAGACTCCTTCACCATGTGGTGCATAGTATTTAATTCTGCATCCTCAGCTCTCCAAAGCCCATGTGGGGTACCCCCAGAAACACCCACCCCCATTTAGAATGACTGCAAATCACCGTGGCCTCTTACCTGGCTCTCCTGCTTCTATCCCTTCTCTCCTTCAGTCTCCAAGAGACAACAGGGTGGCTGGGAGGCAGACAAGCATAGGGAAGGGCTTAGCAGCCTGGGACTCCACTTGGCTTGGGCTCTGCAAACACATCTTTTCTAACACTGCACTTGGCAGCCTGAGACTCCTACCAGCATGTACTATGCACACACACCCCTCCCCAGCAACCTGTGAGCAGCAGGACCCCATCTGCATCAAACACATGCACACCCCTGCCCTAAACCATGGAATAAATTTTTCCTCCCCTGAACAACCACCAAACATAGACAGATTCCATTCAACACAGGAACTATGGGCAATGGCCCATCTTGAACTGGTCTTGGGTGTGTGTACAATAAGGGAAATCTGTGTTCCTAAGTGAACTCTTAGGGAGAATCCTCTAGTCACTATCCTGTACCTGTGCATAATTGGGTGTGTAGATGATTAAAATTAGTTGCATTATGGGAAGGGACATGTGCAGCACAGAAATGGTTATTCTGTCAATCAAAACAGAGAAACAGCCTTACTATGCATACTCTTAGCATAGTATGGAACCCTATAAAAGGAAGCCTCGAATAGTGACAGAGATCCTCTAGTACCTTCACTCATGAAGGCTGCTGTCAATCTTAACACTGTGTTGACTGAAAAAAGTTTCCTTGCTACTTTTGCAAATATGTGTGAGCCCTTATACTAGTCCTTTGAGGAAGGGGCCAAGACCCTGGAAACATGTGGCCCAGACCCTGACCACTGGTAACAGGTTACGTTAAAAAGCAGATATTAGATCATGTCTGTCCTTTGTTCAGAACCCTCTTGTGGCTCCTAGCTCCCTCAGAGTAAAAGCCACGGTTTTACAGGAGCCCCTACCCACATGTCGGACTGCACTGGATCTTGAACTTTACATCCTCCTGTAGGTGTCTGTGGATCTCTCTGAGCCCACAAGCCTCCCCACTGCTCCTCAGCAACCAACTCTACCTCACTGCTCTGGGGTTTTGCAGGTGCTGTTCCCTGTGCTCAGATGCTTTTCCAATAGATAACACACACAGATCCCTCCCTCCTTTCCTGCAAGTCTCTACTCTCAGTCTGTCCTGGATCCTGTCCAGCCTCAGGCCACTTTGTCCCCTTCCCTGCTCTGTCCTCCACAGCCCACCATCACAAGTACATTTCTGTATTTACTAGCTGTCCCTTCCTTCCAGATGTGAATCCCATAGGCTCTCACACCTTACCTGTCTCAACAGCACCCGGCACGAAGTAGGTGCTTGGAAGATATTCATGAAATGAGTGAATGAGGGCAAAGGGGGTGAAGAGCCCTGGCCCAGCTGACACTCAGCATCTCTCTGATCTAATGGTGTACATTCTGTAAATGCACCTGTGTTGTACACTGCCTGTGGAGGTCAGAAGAGGGTGTTAGTCCTCTGGAACTGGAGTTATGGACAATTGTTAGCTGCCATGTATGGGTACTGGAAACTGAATTCAGGTCTCTGCATAAGCAGCCAGTGCTCTTACCCCCTGAGTCACCTCTCTAGTCCCATCATTTGGTTCTTGTTAAGGGATTGTGACCCAGCAGTCACAGCTGGGAATCGGGTACATGTTCCTGCCCTGTCGTGGAGGTTTTTCACAAATCTGTCAACTCCCTGCCAAGATGGCCATCCTTCACTGGCAAATCTGGGTTGCTCTTGGTGTCCAGGTGCGCCAGAGTTTGCTGAGCTAGTATTGTGTGCCTTTTATTGTGCGTACCATGTCCTTATGAGTCTCTGAACTGATACTAGCAATAGCTATATCAATTAGCAAAATAGCACGCAGACACTGAGCACTGCCCCAGGGCTGGTTCCATTCCAAGCACTTTGCTTACCTGAAGTCATCTGATGCTCAGGACTCTGGAAGGAGGGTGAAGTCAATCGGTCCCTTTCCTAGATGGGAAAGCTGAGGCACAGAGAGGGGAAGCCACATGCCCAAGGGTGCACAGCTGGAGGAGGCACAGTTGGAATTTGAATTCTATCAGTTTGATGCCACTGATAGTATTGAGGTTCTGCCATTGACAAGGGAGAGAGTTGTAGCTAAAGAATCAGGGAGAAGGGGTCAATTACGCAAAGCCTCAACTTTCAGACTTCCATTGTCAGGAGGAGGTGGGGAGGAAGAGGAGGGGGAGGAAGAGGGGGAGGAGGAGGAAGAAGAGAAGAGTTGGAATTTGAATTCTATCAGTTTGATGCCACTGATAGTATTGAGGTTCTGCCATTGACAAGGGAGAGAGTTGTAGCTAAAGAATCAGGGAGAAGGGGTCAATTACGCAAAGCCTCAACTTTCAGACTTCCATTGTCAGGAGGAGGTGGGGAGGAAGAGGAGGGGGAGGAAGAGGGGGAGGAGGAGGAAGAAGAGAAGAGGAGGAGGAGGAACTTACACAAGCGTGAATGTCACCATCGGAGCGTCTTCAGACGCGTCCCGATTCTCCCAGCAGCAGCCCCGTGTAGTGATTGCAGCACCTCTTAATAGCTCATTTTACAGATAAGAAACTGAGACTCAGAAGCAAGTCAGAAGCAAAGCTTGGCTCCGGCCCAGAGCCTCCTCCCCTATTCCAGGCACCACAGGGGCGGCGCTCGAGAGATGTGCTTCCTGGACCAGCACAGCCAGGGATGGCTACCTTCCAACCTCAGTTTTGCTTTCCAAGTTTTCAGTTGCCTAATGTCAAGCAGGAGGAGGAGGAGGAGGAGGAGGAGGAGGAGGAGGAGGCAGAGGAGGCTGCAGTGGGGATCCCAATCTGTTATTCATGTTTACTGTGGCAGACCCTGTGGTAGATATTTTTGAGGCAGCACCTTGTTTGAATTTCAGAGGAAGCCAATGCAGAGGAGAAAACTAAGGCTCAGAGGAGTTCACAAACTTGGCCAAGGTTGCACTTCCCTATTTCCACTTCCAAACAAACAGCCAGACACTTCTCCAGGGCCTCTGAGATAAAGCTGTTGGACCAAGATGCCCCAGTGGGACAATGTCTTGGCTGAGTATCCTCCCACAAGGGTCTGAGTGATGCGGCTGGTGGGCAGAGATGCCCCAATTCAATCCAGTTGAACTTCCATCCTTCTTTGCAGGGGGCTCTGGGGCAAAATACAGGCAAGCTCAGGAAGCTGGGGCAAGGATGAAGAGTTAATTAAGACCGAAAGCAAGGGGAGGCCCCCAGCTCTGCCTCCCTGGGCTGCAGATCCCCGAAAGCCCTGAATTCCTCTTCCCTCAGCACACAGCCCAAGTGGCACGTCCAAGGGACCCACACGCACTAACCAAGACTTCCTACTGTGCAGAAGGACCTGCCCTTAGAGGGTGCTTGTTGTGAATGGGCGAAGGTGGCTATGAAAACCAGGATCACAGAACCTGAGATCCACATGTAGGTAAATAGATCCTCTCTGCCTCTGCCTCCTTACTTGGATTAAAGGTATGCACCACCACACCCAACATAAATTCCTTCCTCTTTAGCTTTCTATTTATTATTATTTATGTGCATGTGCCTGTATAAGTAATGTGCGCCACATGCATGCAGGTGCCCAAAGAGGCCAGGAAAGGGCAGTAGATCCCCTGGAGTTGAGTTACAGGTAGCTGTGAGCTGCAGTGTGGGTGCTGGGAACCAAACCTGAGTCATCTGCAAGGGCAGATGGCTCTGAACTGCTGAGCCATCTCTCCAGTCTGCCACCCCCCACACCTTTTCAAAAAGATCTCAGTATGTAGCCAAGGCTAACCTAAAACTCAAAATCCTCTGCATAAACCTCCCAAAAGTTGGGATTACAGGCGTGTGCCTTGACCCCAGCCTTTAAAAATATTTGTGCTTTATTTATTATATTTACTTTTTGTGTATTGCCTGCATGTATGTAAACTCACCCATGTTGTGCAATGCCCGCAGAGGTTAGAAGAGGGCATTGGATCCTCTGGAACTGGAGTTATGAACAGTTATTAGCCACCACGTGGGTGCTGAAAACCTAGGTCCTCTGCAAGAGCAGACAGGGCTCTTAACCGCTGATCTGCCTTTCTAGCCCCAGCCGTAGCCTTTTACTCATTTTCAAGACTTATTCTCAACCCTCTCTTCCATAGACTTTTTGCCCATGTATCATTTTTCTTTCAAAGACAATGCTTTCATTTCCCAACATTCCTTGTAGCTATGACAGCTTTGTGGCCCTGCTCTGAGACACAACAAACAAAAAGGCTTTAGGGAAGGTTCTAGAAAAGCATTTCCTTTCTTGATAAAAATAGGGTTGGATGTGGGTAGTTGAGATCTTTTTGCACCTTGCCTTTCTATCTAACCTGGAAAGCAGACGCAATGCGTAGAGGCAGAGCTGCCATATTTTAACTGTGAGGCATCAAACGTGCAGAAAATCAAGCCAAGAACATCAACAAGGGTTGTGGGTGAGGTACTTAGCCCTGGTATCTCCTATGTCCTCAAGCTCTGAACTCCACACAGCAATGAAGAATTTCTGGATCCGCACTTGTTTTAGCTTGTCTAATACTTTTGATATATAAGTACACCAGCAATATTTCTCATGTTTATTTCCTCCGGCTTAACTAAATGTCAAATCGCTGTCTTGTCTGTATTCTGAAACCCAGGTCAATGCTTCACTTTAAGGGCAGAGTGTCCCTCCCTGTTATGGTTTGGATGTGAACTGTCCCCCAAAGGCTCATGTTTTGAACACTTGCTCCCTACTAATGGTGCTGTTTGGGGAGGTTGTGGGACCTTTGGGAGGTGGGGGTGCTGTGAAGGCTGAATCCCCCCTAGTCCCACCTAGCCTGTCAGCCAGTCCTCCATGATGTGAGCAGCCTCTACCACATACTGCTTTAACCATTTGCTCCTCCACACCTTTCCCATCATGATGGACGAATGACTCAAAAACGATATGCCAACCTTGTGCCATCTCCCCTAGTGCTGGCATGTAAGAGGCGCCAACTACAAAGTTTAACCGCTGTCCCCAGCTGGCGTGTGCCATCACACCCAACTATATCTGTTATTTGAAACCAACAAATTTTGGGTCATTTGCTACAACAGCCGTAGAAAGGTCACAGACAGCTTTAAAACCTGAATGTTTGCCCAGCCTAGTGTTGGGTCAGTCCTGGGACTCAAACCCAAGAGCTGCAGGTGCACAGCCCTCACTTGGAGTCACCGTGAAATGAGGGCTCACTGCACCCGAGTCTCTGGCATCAAGGGACCTCTCAAATGGAAAGTCCAGCAGCCAGGAAAGGCTTGACTTCCTCACTGCACTTTCCTTCGGTCCACTCAAGCAGCCAAGGCCGCTGTGGAGCCTTGCAGAGGCTGTGCCATGCATCCTGTTTGAGTCGAGGACTTCCCCCCAGCTGCCCCTCAGCTGGCCCTGTTTTCTCACACCTGCTGAGGAAGCACATGTTGGCCATCAGCCTCCATCCTTGCCACTGTCTCCTGTTACCTCATTGTTCCTGAGTTGGCAGCGACTCTGCAGAAGTGACCTCAACTGGAAGCTTCAGGGGGAGACCGAGCGAAGGAAACACACGGGAAATATGACAGTCCCATCACTACTTTTCCTCCATCACCCATTCTGTGAACATGTGGTCCCAGCTTTAGGTAGCCAGGACAACAACCTCAGCGGCTAGGAACTAGGAAAGGTGGTACCTGCATCCTTGCTCCATACCTGCCCAGCAGGACTCATGTGGGACAGATCCTAGGGACTCACAAGCCTGTACGACAGAGAACTTTCTGGAACCACCACTTGAACATAAGGCCAGAGACTGGAGACCCCTGGCCTGGCTTCAATGCTCAAAGGAACTGAGAAGTCTCATTGACTGAGTTTTCTACCATTGCTTCCCCAGTTCTTCTGGTTAATTCTTCAATGCAGAAACTTTCTCTGGGGACCCCTGACTAGAACAGAGCAAGATTCTTGGAGAGAAGATGACTGCTTTCCAAAAAGCACCCTCTGGATTCCCATGGGGCTCAAAGCAGAACCACCAAAGCTCACAGACAGCATCCCTGGTCACCATGGTCCCAGCACCCACTTCCCACTTCCAACAATGGTCCCTGGATCAAGGCAGCTCCATCTCTAGCACATAGGTCTCAGAGTATGGAGGTCATGAGAATTCTCACGGTAAGTTTGTAACACCCAGAAGTGAAACTGACCAAGGACCCCAGAGTGGCATCCCACCATCATTGCCACGCTTACTCAAGGGAGGTAGGACATGTTCCCATGGGCTACCAGTGACTGAGCATGACAGAGACACATGGAACTTCATTGATGGTTGGAGTCAACCCATGGTCTTATCTCCATGGCCTTGCTGAACTTCCTGGGTCTAGGTGGTAGCCTAGGACACTTCCACTCAACCGTCCCTCCCACTGCCTTCTCTCTGGGGACTTCTATAGTAATTAGTTTCTTTACTTCTGGCCACCCCAGCCCCCTCCCCATGTCTTCTCATAAGTATTTATCTCAATACGATGCTTTCATATTTACTCCTGCCTTGGTATTAGTTCTCAAAGTAGAATGAACCAGCCCCGCAGCCAGAGGACTCTCCCATACCCTCCAAGTTCAAAGCAGGGACAAGCTCTGTCTATAAGGCATCCCACTGGACTTGGCCTTTTATATCCCCTGCAGGAAAATGAGGCCACAAGGAGAGCTTGGAATTTGGGTATTTTAGGCTTCCTGTTTGCCATGGGACAGGGAGTGCCAGAAAAGCTCCAAGGCCTTGGGCACATGAAAACGGGCCTCCTGGCCTCCACAATCAAATGCAGCCATATCCCACCACCTCCCTTAGCAACTGTCCCTTGGATATAGAACCAGAACTGTCAGCATCCACTGTAATGGGACTGAAGGGACTCTATGTACATCCTCTAGTGCATGGGATTTGGGGGTTCTTGGTACCAATCCTCCTTTAGGCTTCATGGACTCCAGAAGAGGATAGAACTCAAAGAGCATGCAGGAAGGACACCAGATGTCACTAAGTCCAGCTTTTCCCAAGCACAGTCTCTGAGCCCAGCTTGGGTCCCACCCACAGCTCCAGGGCTAGATGACACTCAGGACTTAATGGAGTGTTCTCCACCTTCATCCTTGACCTCAGAATGGGCTTTCAGGTGGACCAGTGATCTAGCTGATCATACTAAACTCCTGGCTGAAAAGCCAGGACATAGGCAGAACATCTGTAGACTAGGGTTGGAAAGAAAAGGCTTCCAGGAGGTTTGACAGCATCTTTCCCCTTGGGCCTGTGGAGCCCAGCGAAACCAGAACTGAATCTTACTAGGCAGAAGGTGAAGCTGAGGGATGGGGAGAAATGAAAGCAAAGAGACCAGCACTCACCTGGATCCTTCCGTCCTTTAGTGAGGTTCACCTAATCCCCAAAACAGAATGAATCCTAACACTGGCTGCTCTTGCAGAAGATCTGGGTTTGGTTCCTAGCACCCACACGGCAGTTCACAACCATCTGTAACTCCCACTCCAGACAGATTCAACACCCTCTTCTGGCCTCCGCAGGCACCTGCACTCATGTGTACACATGCACACACACACACACACACACACACACATACAAACACACACACACACAAGCATAAATAAAAGCAAAAATCAAAACCCTTCATTGTTCTAGAAGCTGGATCTATAATCTCTGCACTTGAGAGACTGAGGCAGAAGGATGGTGAGTTGGAGGCCAGCCCAGCCTATATAGGGAGACCCTGTCTCAAGCAAGCAAACAACAACAACAAATATAATTTCTCATTGTTCCATCCATTGGAAAGAGTGCACTTCCCTAAATACAAATTTCATTCAAGAAACATGTACATGTGTACACACACAGGCACACTGTGCTGGTCAGTTTTTGTCAATCTGGAGTCACCTGGGAAGAAGGATCCTCAAGCGAGGAATTTCCTCCATAGGATTGGTCTTGGCCATGTCTGTGGGGCATTTTCTTAATTGCTAGTTGATGAAGGAGGACCCAGCCTGCTGTGGGTGATGCCATCCCTAGGCAGGTGGGCCTGGGCTGTATAAGAAAGGTAGCTGAGTGAGCCAGGGGAATAAGCCAGTACGTAGTGTTCCTCCATGGCCTCTGCTTCCGTTCCTGCCTCCAGGCTCCTGCCTTGAGTTCCTTTCCCCTCAAAATCGGACTGTGACCTGGGAATTCTAAGACAAAACAAACCCTTTCCTCCTCTACTTTCCTTTGGCCAGTGTTTTATCATAACAACAGAGAACCAAACTAAAACAACTGCCTCCCCAAATTAAACCTCACCGTGCTTATCCTGTGTTTCAAGCCCTCTCCCCAAATGCTCTGACGCTCAGGAAACCTTGTGAATATGTGCTATTACCCCATTTTACAGATGAGGAAACAGACACAGAAAGGTCAAGTCACCTGCAGAAAATCACCTAGCTAACTAGTGCTCTTCCTGGGACTCAAACCCAAAACCTGTGAGTGTAGAGCCCATATTTGGAGGCCTTGAATGTCACTTTGCAAACAGGACACACAAACGCCTGGCCATTTGTGATGCTCAGCATCAAAGTCAGGGAAGTGAGTGTGAAAGAAAACAGAATTGAAGACCAGAACTGCTCCACGCTCAGAGGTGCTGAGATTCCTACCACTGATGTCCCTGTTCTTCTGGTTAATTCTTCAAGGCAGAAATTCTCTCAGGGACATCTAACTAGAAGATTCTGCAAGATTCTGTGGGAAAAGATGACTGATTCCCTGACATGTCTTGTCAGCACTTAGAATGCCCCTGATGGCTGTTCCTGAAATATTTCTAGGTGAGCTCCCCAGCTGGCCCCGGCCTTGCCTCGTTACCCCATCCCCACGTGGCTAACAGCGCATGTTGACAAGCCCTCTCTCACTCTTGCACCCACAGCTGATCTTTCCCCACTTTGCTAGATCAAATGTAGAGGAAGGTAGTCAGGAGGAGGGTCAGGGGAGGGTGTTAAAAGTCAGTTTCTCCTCCTCTAAACAGTACAAGGCAGAAGGTGGTACCCAGAGGGGAAACATTACAGGCCATCTCCTTGCAGGCCCAGTTTCTGCATGGTGGACCTGGGGCCCAAGTCATCCAACAGCAGGCATTCCTGCACTCCTGGCTCGATGCTTGACAGAACAGGTTGCTTCAAACTCCAGGGGTTCCTGAAGGATCATAAAACGTCTGTCTCAAAAAGCAGTCCTCCCAACTTAGCTGGAAAGAATCCACACAAACACTCCCCCAGGAAGCAGCTGGAATCCAGCTCCAGGGTCCCTCAGAAACAGTAAGAGCAACAACAGCTGCTGAAATGGAGAAAATGCTCAATAACTTTCAAGGACTTACCCTAGAGTCTGTGCACTGAGTCTATGAAAGTGGGGTGGGGACTAAGGAAACGGGTGGTTTGGAGTGTGCTTGCCTGGTCAGCATAAGGACTTGAGTTTAGATCCTCAGAACCCAAACCAAGCCAGATGCAGTAGCACGCATCTATAATCCCAGTGCTCCTACAGAGAGAAGAGGGGTGCAGACAAGAGACTTCCCCAAGCCCACGGGCCAGGTAGCCAGAGGGATGTAGAAGAGAGCCTGCCTTAAACAAAGCAGCAATCTAGGACTGACACCCAAAGTCATCCTCTGACCTCCACATGTGTGTGCCCCCTCCAAAGAGCACCCCCAGCTGGGGAACAAGTTTACTACATGAGCCTGTGGGGCCCACATTTCACATTCGAAGTGTAACAGATGTGAACCCAGTACTCTGCTGAGCGTCTGAGGGAGTGTGGTCCTGCCGACACGAGATTTGAGACATCCAGGCTCCTATAAGATACATTTCTGCAGCTTGGGGCCTCTACTCTGAGGTGCTCTGCACTGTGAGCAGTGAGCTCACAAGTTTGTCATCTGAAGCAGTCTGAGGCGGCTGTGATCCCCATGGGAATCCATGGCTCATGGGAGCACTAAAGAGAAAGACAGGTGGCAACAGGTGTTCTGTTCCAAATCTTCACGTGCAGCTCACCCAAGCACACCATGAGCTGGAGTTCACGTCCAGCCCTGTTCCCGAGATACCTGTGCCCCAGTTCCTAGACAAGCACCCCCACCCCCACTCCTTCACAACAGGTGCTCAGCTTCCCTACACAGTGACAGAGGCCTACATGCCAACCCTCCTGCACTGACGTGTGCAGGCCTCTGGGTCATCAGAGTCATGCACCCCACTTCACTGGTGGAGAAACGGAGCCAGCGTCTATGAGATGTGTTACCCCAGGCCTGGCTCCTGTTCAGGGAGAGGGGGCCCCTGCTTTTTGTTCCTAATTCAAGGATCTGTTCTGAGCTAGTCCCTATTCTCTTCTCTGAGTCTGTGTTCCTAGAGACCTCACAACCTCACTTCCTGCATCTGCCTGGATTCTCAATGTAAAGATTCATCTCTGACAGAGGTGAGGAATTCCCATGGGGGGGCAGTGAGGGTCACTGTATGTCCTCATAAAAAGCAGGGGCCGGAACCCCTTGTTGGAGATTACCGGTCTCTTTCCCACAGCTCCTCCTACTGTGCGGGGTGGCTCCAAGACAGTTGATATTTCACTCCAAACTGTAAAAATACACAGAAGCCATGAAATCAGAGAGAAGTGGAGGAAAGCGTGGAGGAGCCCAGAACACACAGTGATTTAGGTGCTGGCTCAGTTGTAGGGCTTTACATGAAAAATGTGATACTGTTTGTTAGTTTTGTTTGCTTTTTGTTTTTTATAGGCTTAGGAGCTATCATTCATAAACAAAAACTACAGACATATAATTCCACAGTTCCATCCCAGTTTAGGTAATCTGTGTTAATGCAATAAAGAGATGCCTCAGCTACCAAAAGCAACTGGTCTGGCTTAGTCCTAAATCCCAAATGCATAATCCTTTCTGTCACTAACAGGGGCCTTGACTTGAGACTGACGTGTCTCCTCCTCTGAGAGATTCTGTCAACTTTTCCAAGCAGACAAAGCTCCTATAGGGACACATGTAAGAACAGAGCACACCCCATCCTAATCCACTCCCTTGGCATCCTCGGTTTCACGGGGTATCCCTAGGTCATGTCTCTAGGTAACTGAAAGACCTAGCAAGAATGTACACCTCCAGATGTGCATACATTCAGTACTGCCTTGCGACAGACAACCCCAAAACCTGGGGACAACAATCATCTATTACTTGACACACCAGCTGTCTGGTGCCTCATCAGTGGGGCTGAGAGACAGCTGTTTCACTCTGTTTCACATGTACTGGGGTGAGTTCATCAGGTGGACACCTTGGCCAGTTGACAATGGTCTCTGCTAAGGTGACTTGCACACCTCCAGCAAGGGGAGGCTGCTGTGCTTGTGACTGACTGGACAGAAATACAGTGGCTTTCTTACCATCCATCACCCAAAGTCAGTCACATGGTCCAGCCATAAACAATATAGGAAGGTGTTGTAGAAGGCTGTGCACTCAGAGAAGAGGCTGATTATCAGAACTGTTTATCCTGAACGTTTACTAGAGTGTAGACATTGCAGATTATACGTTTGTCACATCAGAAAGCAGAATAGGGAATTATCTAATCCTCTTCTTGACTAGTGGTCAGGTGGCTTTTTAGTAAAGAGCGCTACTCATAGGACATCGGGTCTCTGTCTCAGCTGTACCCTCAAGGGTGCCACTAGGCATGCAAGCAGTACACAAATGAATGGGTGTGTCTGTGCCAATAAAACTTTCTTAGCAAAGACAGAGCTCTCTGGATCTTGGTTTTCATTTGTGCAACTAAGAAGTACTGAGGGCCTAGTAATGCCAGGCACTATGGGCAGAGAGATAAATAAGATCTGCCCAATGAGCTTTCAATGTAATGTGGAGACATTTCTTTATAGGAGCTGAACAAATGGTGTTGGGTTGGTGACCAGGGGACGATGAAGAATGAGAAATAGAAGAGGTGGGGGGAGGGGCAGGTGGAGATTGGAGGGTATTCTAGAAAGTTCTAGAGTTCATCTGGGTGCTGGAGAGATGGCTGGCAGTTAAGAGTACTTCCTGCTCTTCCAAAGTGCCTGAGTTTGATTCCCAGCAGCCACACCAAGAGGCTCACAAAAGCCTGCAACTCCAGCTCTATGAGATCTGCCACCCTCTTCTGGTCTTCATGGGCACCTGCGCTCACATTGCATACATTCACAGGGACACATAAAATAAAAATACTAAAGCAAATATTTTTAAAAAGTGTAATGAGAACTCACTAGAGGCCTCCTCCAAGAGGCTAAGTTTGAAGACACAAGGGTTCTTCCTGCACCCCTGGTATGGGTCCAGGAATTCCACCTGAGGGGGAAGAGGGATAGAAAGAGGTGGTAGACTTCATGGGCAGTGATTGAGTGGGCCTGAGCCAAAATGTATTTCACTGATTTCATATTGGAGAGGAGGCGTGTCTCTGTCTAGACTTTTTTTTTTTATTTTTATGTGTATGAGTGTTATGCCCGCATGTAGGTAAGTGCACCCGTGTCATGCAATGCCCATGGAGGACAGAAGAGCTGTCGAATCCCCTGGGACTGGAGTTATGGACAGTTGTTAGCTGCCATGTGGGTGCTGGGATTTGAACCCAGGTCTTCTGCAAGAACAGTCACTGTTCTTAACCGCTTGGCCATCTCTCCAGCCCTGTCTAGACTTTTTGAAGCCTGGCTCATTCAAAGGGATTGATTTTCCCAATATTTGGGAGACACTACACTCGAGGGGTGACAACTTGGTCTCACTCATTTAAGGAATCAGGGACTGGCAGGACTGGGCTCCTTTCACTACTCTTGTAATTGCTCCCTGTGTACCCCTGACCCTTCCTCCCCAATGCTCTGTGCCTCGGTTTCCCCAGCTGTAAAATGGGGAAAATAATATTTGTCCCATAAAGTTGCTGTGGGAATTCAAAACAATACCTATATTATGTTGAAACCCTGGCAGAGGGTGGGGGTCCCTGACATGGAGTGAGGCCTCCTGCATGAGATAGGGTGTTCATCCGGCCATCACCGTCTTCCTTACTGTAATGCAGGGCAGTCACTCGTCTCTCTCTTAAATCCCTCCTTGGAAACCCTCCAGTATTACAGATGAACCCAGAACTGGCTCAGGGGAAAGGAGCCCCACCAGCCACCCCCTGCTGAGTGTGGATGGAGTCCATCTGGGTGTCTCTCTGCTCACAGGCCGCGAGGCCCAAGGCCAGGAGGAGCCATCCCTCCACCCGTGCAGGAGACAGGCGGCCTGGAAGGCTGCCCCCAAGAGTCACATGCCAACCAACAAAAGTCTCCTTTCATCCGATCCAGTGCTGCGAAGAGGACCCCCTTCCTCCTGCCTGGGAGGTTAGGAAAGGCAACAGCAGAGGCGAGAAAACAGGCAGCTCTTTCTGCCGCGTAGAGAAGCCATTACAATCAATTTGGGCAGCTCGCGGCGCGCAGACAGACTCGGTGTGGACTGGATTCAGTTACCCGGGTTGGGGGGCCGGGCCCGGTGGGGGCGCGGGAGGCCTTCAGGGAGGCTGGAGCCTTCGGCCTTCCGCGGATGGACCCCATTATGGCTGCAGGCTGGCGCCACTGCTGCGGGGGCTCGCTACCCAATGAAAGTGCCATCCAAGGGAAGGTGGGGAGCGCCGTGTTAGCTTAACTCCTGCGGTCTCGCAGACTAATTGCCCACGGTGGAAACACGCCTCAAAGTGCTTTGGCCTCGTCAATAACAGGGTATTAGATGCTTCCATTCCGCAGAGCATTGATCTGTTTCCTTCCCTGCCTGTTCCTGGCTCTGCTCCCTGCCTCCCCCTCCCAGCCATTGCTGCCTGGCTCCAGCTATGACGACTACTCTTCCTTTTTTTTTTTTTTTTTTTAAGTGTTTTCTAAGCGTGTGTTTAGCATGAGTGGCGTCTAAGTGCTAATTGTTACACCACAGGTTGATTGGCGACGAGATGGCTTGCCAAGTTCTTCCAGTCTCCTGGGGGGCAGGGGGCCAGAGGGAGGAGGGAGGAAGGATGGGGTGGGGGAAGAGGAGGGGGAGGAGAGGGGAATCCTTGGCGCTTCTGAGTCCTCTCTGTCTTTCTGGCTGGGAACTCAAACCATTGTTGTTGGTGAGTGAAGCCCTATTGATATTTTATTGTTATATTTTATTTATTATTTCTGGAAATAATAAGAAAGAAAAGATTTCTGCGCAGGTGCTGGGTGTACTAATGCCTGGATGGGGTTGGGCTGATGGAGGGTGTGGGGAGAAAAGGGGTTAGATTGGGTGGGGGGAAATAACCCTGTAGTTCTGGACAAAGAGGACATTGCTTTTTCCCTGAACCCTTTCAGTAACCGCCAATCTAGTACCTAGTCTGTGTTCAGAGAACCCTGCTCTTACCCATTGACCCCTTGCTGAGTAATCACTAGGCTCTAGGCTGGGATGTAGCTCAGTTGATCTGGTAGCAGCCAAAAGGCCCTGGGTTAGATTCCCAGCAGTGGAACCAGGGCTATATAATAAGGGGTGTCGTGGTACACAAAGAAAGATCTGGAGTCTAAAGTCTAAGGTCATCCTCAGCTACACAGCAAGTTCAAGGCCAGCCTGAGATACACGAACTCCTGTCTCAACACACAGACAGACAGACACACACACACACACACACACGAGAGAGAGAGAGAGAGAGAGAGAGAGAGAGAGAGAGAGAGAGAGAGCCACAGAGCCAGAGGAGACCATGGCTGCCTCCTCAGGAGTGAACAGTATACCAGTGAGGTCACATGAGTCCCCTTATCCATCCAGACAAGTTTGAAGTGTTTGGAGAACAATGTGAGCTTGTAACCAGCTTGACAGAGATGGAGATGCTTTTAAAAAGACACTGGTGTCCCTCAATCTATCAGACTATTGAAACAATGGACCCCAAGAAACTGGAATTTCCCCAGGAATCTCATGCTGGGAGAAGGAAAAGGCAGAAGCCTGGCGCCAGCCAGAGAGGGACTTTGCCACCCAGAAAGAGATTCCACAGAGTGCAGCCAACCTGTCAGACCACCTTGCTGAAGAGACTGGAGCAGAAACAATAAGGGGCCAATTGGGCGGAGCCACACGGTGATGGGACTGCTTAGAGGTGCATAGCCATGGCCTAGCCGGCTATTTAAACTTTAATCTCATTTCAGGACCGGAGGAGGTCACTGAATCCCTTTGTCCCTCTTCCCAATGTGGTTCCTTTTTCTGCCTTTGCTGCTTAGCTATTATAATTCAGTTCCTTGAAGGGATGGCAAAACTCAGCTTCTTGGGCTACAGACTATGACCCCCAAGTTCAGTAAAAGCTGAGCATGTCAAGGTTCACAAAGGACTCAGAGAGCAGGTGGGACCCCTTGAGTTCTCTATGTAGCCCAGGTTGTCCTCACATTTGTAATCGTGCCTCGGTCTGTCAGAGTGATGGGGTTACAAGCATGCACCACTTTGGCCAGCCTACAGATGCTTTCTTATGAGGATGAGAACTTTAGTCCTGCCCTCGATTGGCCCCAAACAGTCCCACCTGACAAGTGAGCCTGAGAACTCTGGTTGTGTGCCTTTTTAAAATGAGACAGGGCCCCAGTTTGTTCATCCAGTGTTCAAACCCTGTCTTCCAGGTGGTAAGTGGCAGGAGATGGGAGAGGAAGAGACACGAGTTAGACAGCCAGGGTCACCTTTCATCAGTTTGCTGTCATTGGACAAGACAGTTCACCATTTGGTGCCTCTGTTTCTTCAGCTATAAAACAAGGGTAATAGTGTCCCACCCTCAGCAGGCTTGTGTAGACAATAGAGACAGGTGAGGAACGTGTGCTCCCTAAGCAAAGGGTTGTGATCGTTCGCCTCTGACATCTTGCTTTGTTTTGAAATATTCTGAGATGTATGTTCTTGATACTCAAAGTAAGCTTCATGGCGCAGTGGCCTCAGCTCACCTGCAGCTCCTCA
This sequence comes from Nannospalax galili, assembly GCF_000622305.1. Taxonomy (NCBI): domain Eukaryota; kingdom Metazoa; phylum Chordata; class Mammalia; order Rodentia; family Spalacidae; genus Nannospalax; species Nannospalax galili. Next base: position 2,209,796 of record NW_008350324.1, on the reverse strand, counting down.
GCAATACAGAACTGAGACCTCACCATGACACTTTCTGGGAATCGGCAAGGTCACATGAGCCATGAAGTCTCAGTCACTGCACGACTAGGACACACACTGACGTGTCCAGCTCCTCCCAGCATAAGGATGCACAGCTGCTATTTGCCATTTCAAGGATAAGCATGACATTTCCCAGCTGCCCCAGACCAAGATAGCCAGCTCCACTAACATTGCAGTGAACAAGACCATGAGTCTCTTAGAGTTTTACTGCTTGGCTGGCCAAGAGCTACGGGCACCTAAGGCGTGGTTTTGTAGGTTCTTTGGGGACAAGCATCCTCAAGGTTCCTGAGAAATGACTGCTCTAACAACCCTTCTCTGTGAATACTCAACAAGATCACACTTAACCACAGATGATGGAGGTCACAGAGTCAGATGGCCACAACACAGAAAATAGCTTGTGGGACATAGGTCCTTGAATTCATCCCTGTCCGTCCTCTGCCCCCTCCAGGGCCTTTGTATGTATAATCCCTTCTACTTAGACGGCTTTGGTTTCAATGTCTTCTTTCATCCCTTTGATCCAGATAATCACCTGCATAGAGACACCATCCTCTTTAATTTAGTTAAGCAGCCCCCTCCAATCTCATTACTGTTTCTTCTTCAGTCAAATTAGTGCCAAAACTTATCTCATTCACTTACATAATACCTAGCTCACTGATGACAGTGGCCTAGTCCTTGTCACTACTACAACCACGGTGCCTGGAGCAGAAAACTGGTACATAGTAGGTGCTTCAAAAATAATGAGCAAAAGGCTGCCTCAGGCTCCTGTTGTAAAGCAAAGATGACTGGGCAAAAGTCTTAGATCAATAACATACGTTCATTACTGCTCAGTAAACCAAGGTGGTTACGTCAAACAACAGCAGTAGTATAATTTGATATAGGAAACAAACCCAAAGAGATCATTACTCATCTCGAACATTTACACAAACACTACTAGCACAACTAATCATAAACACATACCAAGACAATCATGGTGTGAAGGTCATGTTCATCTGAACCTGGTGTTCCCATTTTCTCCTGAGCTTGTTTGGGAACCTAAGATGGAACACACAGGAAGGAAATTCCAGACTCTAGTGCTAGGCAAATAGATGGAATGTAGACTCTTTTCAACATCCTAGCTTTGAGCAGGCTGCTTTGCCTGGATGGACCTCAGTTCTCAGCCCCATGAAATTTTGGTAATCATACCTATTTCACACACTGTAGTGAAGACAAAGAGAGGTGGTTGGTGTGCCCACATCTGGGAGAGATGTGCTTCAGGCAGGCTGCCCTTTCCTGATTTAGTCTTATCTGTAACTCTCCAAATCAGGTCTCCTTGGAAGTACTTGCCTCTTCTTATAGGCAAGGGAACGAGGCTCGGAACATTTTGAGACCTTGTTCAGATACCTCAGTGGTTAAGAGCACTAGCTGCTCTTGCAAAGGACCTAGGTTCGATTCCCAACATCCACATGGTGGCTAACAACTGTCTGTAACTCCAGTTGCAGGGGATCCACCACGACACGGGTGCACTTACATACATGCAGGCAATACACTCATACACATAAAATAAAACGTAATAAATAAAATATTTTTTAAAAAATACAATATATGCTACACCTTTGTTTCTTACAAAGGGAAAATTCACATCTTCTGATTACAGAGCATCCTTATAAGGAAACATAGCAAGACTCCAATTCAATTATAACATTCAACCCTGAAGTGTTCCTAGTCTATTGCAGCGATATTGGTGAGCAACAGAGGACTCTTAAAGGTCACTTAACATCTATGAACAAATCATGAAAAAAATATTCCTTGTCTTGTGAAGTCTTCCTTCATTCCAAGCTCAGGGATTTGACACAGTTTGGACTAAGTCTATGATTCTTAAATTCTATCTTCAGCTATAGTGTCATTGGGTCACAGAGACGCTTACATAGAGCCACAGGTGATGGTGATGATGATGAGGACGAGGATGGCAGTGATGGTAATGGTGATAATAGTGATGGTGGATGTCATAGTTATCTGGAACTGTCGACTAAACACAACCCAGAGTCACTAGGGTAGAAGGAACCTGAATTGAGGAATTACCTAGATTGGCTTGGCTTCCAGCCACGAAGAGGCATTTTCTTAATTGCTCATTGATAAATGAGGGCCCCACCTGCTGTGGGTGGTACCATCAATAGCAGAAGGGTCTGGGCTATATAAGGAAGGCAGTTGAACAAGCCAGGGGATTAAGCTACTAAGCAGCATTCCTTTGTGGTCTCTGCTCTACATCCTGCCTCCAAGTTCCTGCTTTGAGTTCCTGCCTCAGCTTTCCTCAGTGATGGACTATGAGCTCTAAACTAAAATAAACTCTTTCCTCCCCAAATTGTTTTTGGTCATGATGTTCTAGAAAACTAGAACAATGGTGTTAGATAATGTTAGTGATGATGGTGAAAAAGTGATGTTAGTGAACACTGATGAGAGTGATGATGATGATGATGGTAGTGGTGATGTGATGGTGATGGTGATGATAATGATGATAGTTATGATGGTAATGGTGGTGATGGTGATAGTAGTGATGATGATGATAATGATCTTGGTTATCATGGTGATGATGGTGATGATAGTGACAGTAGTGATGATGATGATGATGGTAGTGGTGATGTGATGGTGATGGTGATGATAATGATGATGGTTATGATGGTAATGGTGGTGATGGTGATAGTAGTGATGATGATGATAATGATCTTGGTTATCATGGTGATGATGGTGATGATGGTGATGATAGTGACAGTAGTGATGATGATGATGATGGTAGTGGTGATGGTGATGATGGTGATGGTGATGATAATGACGATGGTGGTGAGGGTGATGGTGGTGATGTGATGATGGTTATGATGGTGATGGTAGTGATAGTGATACTACCAGTAATATTTTGGGCTCTTCACTAAATGGCCTGGCACTATAACTTGTATTCTAGATGTACTTTCCTATGTTATTTTCTTTTCCTCTTACAGATGGGACAGATGAGATTCCAGGCCAGAAAGTCACTTCCACAAGTTCACTCGATTAGTAGCTGGTCAACCCTAGACATGAAACCAGATGTGCTGAACATCTGCATTGAAATGGTGAGAGTAAACCTCTGAGCATGCCTATTGGAGACCTATGAAGAATTTCAAGGACCTGAAGACTTTGAGGGACCCCATTTGAAAAGCACTAGCCACATCCCTTCTTAAATCCAAAAGTTCATAATAGGCTGGTTGTCTGGTGTGAGTCCCTTGGTGTCCTCTGGTGCACTGTGAACCTGGAAAGAGGAGATCAGCCACGGAAGAGAGGAGCACACAGTCCTGCTGGTCCCTCTCATCAGGGCCTTTGCCGTTGTTTGTCAGATGAGTCGCCTCCACTACATGAGTGTGTTTTGTGATCATTCTCGAATTCACATTTGGATTCCACCAGAGCAGTTGCTGTGTGACTTTGGACAAGTATATTGATGTCTCTTGACCTCAGTTTCCTTTAATGCACAGTTGTTATTGGATTAAAAGAGGGCATCTATTTAATTATCAGCGCATTGCCTAGTATATGGCAAGCATTGCATGTGGTTTGCCCTTGTGTTCTATGACTAACACGATAGAAGACAGCTCTTTCTCAACATTTCCTAGTTCCTAAAATGTGTCACTATACCAGTAATTTTTAAAACCTGCTTAGTAGAGACTCCTGGGACTACACCATCACTTCTTGGGCGAGGAAGCCTAGGTGCTCTGAGCTTCAGGCTAAAATCACCAGGCTGTGGTGTAGGGGCTTGGTTTTCCCCCTCTTTCAAAGAGAGCCATTTCATTCATAAAAGAAAACTGATTAGCAAGTTAAGAGCCCCCTCCCTTCCAAGCTTAATCTTAAACAGAGACCAATATAAAAATAAATAAGTTGGACAGCTGCTGTTTGAAGAGGTAACCCATACACCCTCACCCCCTTGGTATAACTGTAGAATCTTTGGATTCTGGTCAAGCCAGTTTAAAATCTAACAAGTCATTTGCTTGTGAATGTCCTGTCTCCAAGGTCAGAGCTTCATCTCTCTTTACTACCTGCCCTATGAAGAAGCTAGATGAAGGACCCTATGTCACAAAAAGCATGTTTTCATTTCTGTAGTTCTAGAATGATCAAACAAGTTTTATGATGTTATGAGAAGGTATCACTTAAACCAATCACATTTATTATACAACCAGTTTGAAGAAATAAATGGTTGGATTATAGAAAGGTGAATGAATAGGTGGCTGAATGGACAAAAGGTTCACTAAGTAGTTGGAAGCTGGATGGACAGACAGATGGAATGATGGACATATGGATGAATATGGATGGACAGGTGACTAATAGATGGATAGTTATTAGATAAGGAGGTCGAATGATGTTGAGTGGATGAACAATGGATGGATGAATAGATCAAGGATGAATGGATGGATAGATGAATGAATCCTGCGTGGATGGATATGTGGGTAGGTGAATCAAAGATGGATGGATGGATGGATGGATGGATGGATGGATGGATGGTTGGATGGATGGATGGGCGGATGGATGGATGACTGATGGGGGATGAATGACTGATGGGGGACAGATGGACAGATAGGTTGGTAGATGGATGCTCAATGGATGGATGGATGGATAAATGGAGAATGGATAGATGATGAATGATGAGTAGATGAACAAATGACTCAGCAGAGGAGACATATCACTAGCTTGTGCATATAAATGTACAAGCATTGTCAGTGGTTGTGAAAATAAGCCTGGCTGAAGGTACTGAGTGACAAGAAGGAGATAAAGTAACAACCAGTAGCCACTCTGCTCTGTGAAGGATGCTGCCTCCCACCACCTCACTCTTCACAGGGCTCCAGGAGAGGAGAACTCCAGTAGCTGTGCTTCAGAGGAAGACCGTCAAGCTTAGTGAGTTTCAGGGACCCTGACTACAGATGTACACATAGTCACCAAGTGGCAGATCAGCCACTTGTGTGAGACAGCCATGTTTTCTTTAGTGAGGCTTTCTGCCTGTAGAGTCCTCTAGAAAGGTGAACAAAAGTTCCTGAAAGAAACATAGGGAAACAAAGAAGAGACAGAGACCAGAGGAAAAGAACTGGGAAAGCTTACAACATGGAAAGATTAATATTTATTTGGCGCTTAATGTATACATTGTACTGTGCATATGTTTTCTGGCCAGTTCTTGAGAATGAAGCCAAAAGGCTAGGCTCTGTAAAAAGAAAACTGGAACTGGGAGAGGTTAAAGAGCATCCAGCTCTTCTGAAGTTTGGGTGCAGAGCTAGGATTTGAACTTTGCTCATGCTTCCCTCAAGGTCTGTCCTGTTGCTACCAGTGTCATGAGTTATACTTTTTTTTTTAATTAAAAAAAAAAAAGAAGAGAAGGGCAAAATTTTTTTTGCCTATGCACAGATAATGGAGATAAAAGGAAAAAGAAAGGGAAGGAGGAAGAAGGGAGAGAGGGAAGCAAATGTTCTGCAAAGGGAATGAAAGCAAGAAAAATCAAAAGAGGGCAGGGGCCCTGTTCCCCATCTGTTCCTGTCCAGAGAAACCGCAGTGCAAATTGCAGTGGACGGTTCTCCTTGCACAAAGTGCCTTTTAGCGTGCACGACGGCCTCTGAGGGCCCAGCCAGGAGAGACGGCTGGCGTCGGCTGCAAGGAGTCTGAGGGCCCTGGCAAGAAAACCCCAAGGAAAGCTTAGTGTCTGGGGTCATCGGATTAAAGGAGGCAGCAAGGCTGGAAATGGAGGAGACAGCAGGGAAGGGGGGTGGCAGGGGGAGGCGGCCGACCCCTATGACCTCCTGCCTGCTCTAACCTGATATAACAGATAGTCCTGGAAAACAAAATAGTATTAACCCTTGGAGCCAGGTCAACCCCTTCCACATCTGCCTGCGACTGTCAGACTGTGAGTCCCAGAGGCTTAACTCTTTCTTGGGGTCCTCTGGTAGCTGCTGTTCAGCCCTGCTCTCCAGTGCATTGGAACTGCCACAGAAGAAATCCAGGAAGGCAGGAAGGTCTTGGCATAAGCATGCAGATACATAGAGAGAGTTTCCTGGCAGACAAAACTACACAGGAGCGTCTAGAGGGAAACATGGGCCGTCTACCAATCTCACATTGTATTTTGACTTGATTCTATCGGCCAGATCATTGTCCCTTCTACATCCTGTCTCTAGATCCAAAGGTGTACTACTATGAAGGTATACTACACAAAGTCAGACGACCTCAGGATCATGGAGCACTTTCTAGAGACGCAGAAGGAGCAGCCCATCCCAGACTTGCTGAACCAGAATCTACATTTTAATGACACCCTAAATGAATGTGAATGGCTTAAGAAATAAGTTTTCTGTAATGAGTACTTCCCCTAAGCAGAACATGAGCTCACATACTCTAAACATACTTCAAACACGATGGCATTCCAACCCAACCAAGTATCAGATGCTTGGGGAAAAGTCAAAGTCACTGTGTTTCTTGATCAAGAGTTATTGCCAGACTAAATGTTGAACTTGGTGGTTTGGGGTAGAAAAGAAGACAGGTATCATGTTGGTATAGCTGTCTTGCCTCCCCATTTGAAGGTACAAACCTGACTGCTTTTGGAGGGTTCCTTTCCCTTGCTCCTTTCCAGGGGTCCTGATGAGGATATTGATGCTCACAGATCACCGTGATCACACAAGCCAGACCAGTCAGAGGCCTTTCCTGTGATTGTGTGTGTTGTACATGCAAGTAGACTGAGATGTGTGAAGTCGAGGATAGCCCATACCAACCTCCTCTTCCAGATGTGGGTTTATATATAGACAGAATGCCTGTCCTCTGAAAAGAGACACAGAAAAGCCAAACATGTATCATCTTTGGAGTCTCTACAGTTTCTGAGGCTCCTCCATCTCTGAAGTCCTTTGTGTCAATAAGCCTCCACTGGGGAGTCAGGCCAACATGAGGGGGCTTTTATCTTTTGCACGCAGAAAAATTCAGTCTCTGAGCCATCAGCTCACTCTGTGACCTTGGAATTTGGGGACTCAGATATCTTGTTCAATCCATTTCAGTCTCTCTTGCCCCATGCCATAAAATCCTTAAGAATCTTGGCTTTGCAGCAGAGACATCCTCCTAGTTCCAGGGTCAGGGGAGGTCTCTGGTTCAGCACCTCTTCCCTGGGGAGATTTTCCTGGACCCCCAACCTCTAGATGGCCTGAAAGTCACCATTTGAGATACTCATAATACCTGGAGACCTGTCCCTACAATCTGCAGACTTCCTGAGAACGTGGTTATGAATATCCTAATCACCATTAAATGCCCAGTGACCAGCCTAGCCTGGAGTAGCACTGAGTCACCACTTCTTGACTAGATCCATTCCAAATGTGTAGGACCCCAGGTCAGCAAAGATGGCGAAGCCAGAGAGAAGTGGAAGGAAGAAAAATCTCCTTCAGAAGTGGGCAGAAGTGATAGACAAAAACCTTTAGCAACACTTTGGCAAGGGATGGACATGTTGGAACAGAATCAAGGCATATATATCTACTTGGCTGATAGAAGGTCTCCAAGGGGCATGTCTCCCTGCACAGCTTCCATATATGGTGGCCAACAGACACTATGGAGATGTCCGACCCCTAGGAACACCCAAACATTGTGTTAATACCGTCTATGGATATCTTCTCTATCACCTATTTGAGCAAACTGTTCTCTTCAGTCCCAATAAGAATGTCACGGGCAAAGCTCAGAATCCAGAGCTAAAGGATCCCTCCATACTGATTGGTCCAAATCATTTACTTGGTTGGGGAAGTCAAGTAACAGCAAGGTCAAAGCCTGGCCCCACCTATTTCTTCTTTCTAGGATGTTTCCCAAAGAAGATGGGCAGGAAGCATCAACTCCCCTCAGTGGCAGAGCCTGTGGGACTCGTTCTATGACTCACAGACTAAAGACTCTCCCCATCTCCAGCCCTAAACCAGTAAGGCTGCTACTATTGGTAATGGCAGAGCCAGCAGTGATGTCAGGCAGGGGTGGCTGTTACTGAGCTCTTGTTCTGTGCCCAGCACTACACTACGACTTCCATAGATTGTCTCATTAGAGCCCCAAAGCTGCCTGATGAAGTAGTACCGTGCATTTATTCATAAAGAGCTATAGATTAGACACCTACCATGTGTGAGGAGTTGGTAATCCACTGATGAATCACTTACCTATCAGTATGTGACAGATACCTCCAAGATTTAGTGGCTTCAAACAGTAGCCATGTATTGTTGCACATGATTTCCATGGATCATAAACTCAGGGGTGGCTAACTGAGTGGCCCTGGCTCATGCTCTCTCAGGAAGTGCTGGTCAAAATGTCAGCAGGAATTGCAGTCACTAGAAGGTTTGACTGGGATTGGAGGATTGGCTTCCAAAACAGCCCACTCCCTCTGTTGACAAGCTAGTACGGGTTGAGGTCTGGAGGCTTCAGTTCTCTCAAGTGGACCTCTCCAAAGCCTGCTTGAGCATCCTTACAATATGGCTTCTGACTTCTTCCAGCATGAGAAACTCAAGATAGGGCAAGGTGGAAACCACAGTAGCTTCTATAACCCAGTACTAGTTGCCAACAATGTAATGCTTACAGAATCCTGTGAGTGACCAGGTCAGCCCTATTTCACATGGGCGGGATCTACCCAAAGCTATGGGTACCAGAACATGGAGTCACTGAGGCCACCTTGTAGGATGATGGTCATAGTACATACAAAGGTTCTAGAGCGTATTAACTGAATCATCGTGACAGCTTAACACTCAAGGAAATGAAGTTCACAAAAAAGAAGCAATTGATTCAAGGCCCACATTTAGGAGGGAAGGGAAAAGGTATGAAGTTGATTCCAACTTCTACCCCAAAAGGCTTCCCCCATCTTTCCCTGCCACAAGGTGGCCAGGATCTCAAAACAAACCAACCCACTGAGATTTCAGTTTGGCAGGATCCAGCACCCAAGGTTTGGCCAACCTCCAGCATCCTCACTCCTCCTGCCCCCTCCATGGATCATTTATTCACGAGCCCTGCTATAAATATCCACTTAGTGAAATACCTTGCTCCCGGGGTACCCTCTCCCCACCCCTGGCTGCCCACACCCTGTTCTAACAATGCCAGCTTGCAATCAGCCTGCAATCTGAATCCACTTTGCTCACCCAGCACCAACTGGCTGCCCAAGCTAGTCTGCTGGGGCATGCTGGCATGCCCCCAAGATTACTCTTGCAAGTTAATGGCACAGCAGTCAGTTGTTAAAAACACTAATTGACATTAAATAGGTGATGTTATCTGAAAACACACAGACTGTTCTAGGTCTATAGTTTATTCTTTTCTTCCTCTTTTTCTTCTTCATTATTTTTTAATACCTGGGAGTCTCTGCAGAGGTCAGGAGTCATCTAGGGTCAGAGAAGAAGGACATACAGATTGTCACTGGCTCTCATCAGCAACCAAAGCAGCCCAGGACACAGGATGGTCAGGGTCAGGGCTAAGGGTTAGGAGCAAACTCCACCTTCTCCTTTCCCTCTTTATTTCCCTCAGTGCTGGGAATGGAGCCCAAGTCCGTGTGCATGCAGCCCCAGCCCTGCCTTCTTCTTGTGAGCTGCCATAGAAAGTCTCTGGACTAGGGAGATGGCTCAGTTGGTAAAAAACTTAAAGCATGAGAATCTGAGTTCAGTTCCCAGAACCCATGTAAAAAAGCAGGACTGCTAGCTGCTCAGCCCGGCCTACGACCCTACTAGGTAAGTAGACCCTGTCTCAAAAAACAAGGAAAACAGCTCCTGAAGAATGACACTTGAGGTTGTCCTCTGGCCTTCACAGAGGAGAGAGAGAGAGAGAGAGAGAGAGAGAGAGAGAGAGAGAGAGAGAGAGACTAAGTGAAATGTCTAGGGGACTCTGGGAGGGACAGAGATGAAAAGACAGAGGCTCACTTTATGTACTATTTAAGCTTCCAGCTGGGTTTACTGCCCCCTACAGCCTCACCCAGAAAAAAATCCCTAGTACTGCTTTATCCCTGAGTGCTGTTTTACAGCCATTTTTTTTTTGTTCCCTCTGCTTGATGGCTAGCAATAATCAAAGTAATGTTGACTAATAACAATAAAAAGTAATTGCTTATAACAGCTGAACATGCAGGATGGTGCCAGACTCTGAGCTAAGACCTCATTTGTTTTACCAAGGAATCTTCAACCTGCTGTTGCAAAGAAACTCAGGCTCAGAGAATGTTACTTGCTGTGCTGGACAGCTTCAGTTGTCAACTTGACACATCTGGGTGGAGGGAACTTCAGTTGAGGAATTTTCTTTATCAGATTGCTTTATAGCCATGTCTGTGTGGCATTTTCCTGATTGTTGAGTGATGGGGGAGGGCCCAGTCCACTGTGGCTAGCACCATCCCTAGGCAGGCGGTCCTGGGTTGTGTAAGAAAGCAAGCTGAGCACAGGTCAGAGGAGTAAGTCCGTGAGCAGTGTCCCTCCATGGTCTGTGCTTCAGCTCCTCCTTCCAGATCCCTACCCGGAGTTTCTGCCCTGGCTTCCCTCAAGGATGAATTGTGATCAGGGTGTGTAAGCCAAATAAACACTTTCCTCCCCAAGTTGGTCGTGATCAGTGCTTTTGTTGCAGCAATGGAAGCAAGCTAAAACATTTGCCCATGGACACAGTGGGGGATTCTGGGGCAGAGGTTTATACATGGGCAGCCAACTACCCACTGCAAGCTACTTCTCCTGAACCACAGTGAAAATTGGTAGTAGCTTGGAGAGCTCTTTGAGTTGGAGATGGTTCAGGGATGGCGCACGACTCATCATTCTTGTCCCTTTAGAACACAACAGAAGAAAATCCTGTCCCCTGTTGATGTTGCACTCAGGACCTGCTCTTCCAGGAAGAGCTGTTTAAACAGTACTCAGAAGTCCATCTTTGCTTTCCCCCCAGGTTTGTGCATCCATAGTGCCACGATACAAAGGCAGGTATTATAGCCCAGCTAGAGCACAGGAGGAGGACTGACTGGTGGCCAGACCCTGTTCTCCCCACAGCACCCACAGTTCAGTTCATCTGTCAGTTTCAGGGTAGAGAAACACTTGAGGAAGCAGAATAGGGGTTCTGGGGAGCTGGCTCAGTGGGTAAAGTGCTTGTCATGAGAGCATGAGGACCTGAATTTGGTTCCCCAGCATCTACATTTTAAACAGCTGTGTGTGGCAGGATGTGCCTGTGATCCTAGCACTGAGGAGGATGGACACAGGGGATCCCGAAGCCTTGCTGGCCAGTCAGTTCATTCTAATCAGCAAGCTCTGGGTTCACTGAGAGACTCTGTCTCAAAATAAAAATAAATAAGTTGTAGAGGAACTGAGGAAGGTACCCAACATCTACATCTAGCCTCTGCACACACACACACACACACACACACACACACAGAGAGAGAGAGAGAGAGAGAGAGAGAGAGAGAGAGAGAGAGAGAGCAGAGTGGGGATTTAGACCAAAGGACTTGATCCTTGAAAAGGCACCAAAGGCCCCACATGCAAGTATGCACCAACTATATGCCAAGCACTCTACATGGCTCATCTCTGACCCTCTCAGCCACTGCATGAGGGAGGCTGTAGTGCACCCATTTTGTACATGAGGAAACTAAGCCTGGGATTGTACTAGATATGTTGTTTCAAGGACTTGGGGAGCACAGGAGAGGGGATAGGGCAGGGTCAAGCCAGCAGATCCCCTACCCTCTCCAGTTTGAGCAATATCTAGAAACTTGTCATGACTAAAATTTTAAAAAAGTTATAAAACTTATTTAATCAGATCATTAAAACACTACCTTCACTTCAAGGGAGAGAGCCTCTAGCTAGCTTCCTTAGCCTAGGCCACCAGCACCCACCAAATAGCAAACATGCATTGGGTATTATAGCAGTTTGAATACCTTGTCCCCAGTTAGTTGTGCTGTTTTGGAAGGTCTTAGAAGGTGTGACCTTGCTGGAGGAAGCATGTCACTGGGGGTGGGCTTAGAGAGTTTTAAGCCCTGTTAGATTTCCAGTGGCTCTCTGCTTCCTGTGCCTGCTTGAAGGTGTGAGGGATGCTCCTGCTCCAGCCCTCTCACCATGCCTCCCCACCATGATGGACTCTGATCCCTCTGGAACCTGGAACCATAAGTTCAAATAAACTCTCTTCCTATAAGTTCCCTTGGTTTCATTGTTTTATCACAGCAACAGAAAAGTATCTAACACAGATATCAAGTCACTTAGAAATATCTGGCCTTTTGTAGCTGTTATTTCATCTACCAGTGACCCAAAAGACATTTTTCTCCAATTCTCCACTGCTTAGAGGAGCCAGTACCTCAGAGAGATGTACCTGGTCTCAGTGTGAACGATTCAAATATCACGCCTCACTTGCTTTTAATGGCTGCTGGGTGATTTTGTTTGTTTCTTGTTTATTTCTTGAGATACAATGTTGCTGTGTGGTCCTGGCTGGCCTTAATCTCAAGATCCTCCTGCCTTAGCCTACTGGCTGAGTGCTACTGGCTTGCTGGATGATTCTTTTAAACACTTGCTTATTTAGTGTATGTGTGTGAGTGAAGTGTGTGTGTATATGTGTGTGTGTGTGTATACACACGTATGCATGCATGTGCCACCGCATGAATGTGGAAGTCAGAGGACAACTTACAGAAGTCACTTCTTTCCTTCCACCATGTGGATTCTGGGAAATTGAACCCACACTGCCAGGCTTGGCAGTAAATATCTTTACCTGCCGAGCCATCTTGTTGGCCTTGCTTGGTGGTTTTTCAGCTTGGACTACCCAACATATTTCTTACCTGCCTGCGTGTCTTTCTTCTTCCTCTTCCTCCTCCCTTCTCCTTCTTTTATCCTCCTCTTCCTCCCCCTCCATATCCAAAAATGATGCTGAACTCCTCATCTCCCTTCCTCCACCTCCCAAAGGAGGAGAAGACAGGCATGTGCTACTACACCCAGCTCAAACACCACATCTTTGTTCTAGACAGGGTCTCACTATGTAGCTCTGACTGGCCTGGAACTCAGTGTGTAGACCAGACTAGCCTCAAACGCACAGAGATCCACCTGCCTCTGGGTCCCCAATGCTGGGACTAAAGGTGTACACCACCATGCCTAGCAATACATTCTTTATGTCCCTCCAAGTGTGGGGCATCAGAGGTGTTCACAATATCAATCACCTATTGAGAAGCTGGTTAAGTGACTCTAAACAGGAATATCCCAGATGAGCAGGGCGGCAAAGTCATGGTACATGGGGATTCTTCCCCCAAGTTACATCCAAGGACAGATGGAAGGGAGGACTCTGTGGTGTCGCAGCCATCTCTGTGGGACTACTGAGGCCACTCTGGGTCTTATCCACCTTGGCAGAGGTTGCAGGCTGACAAGTGCCCTGTCATTTGGGACCCTCAAGGAAGGGAGCTTGGTGTCAGGCCTTAATGGGGTGGCGAGTCTGAGGCATGGGAAACACTGCATTCAGCTCCTTAGGAATAGAAGGCCAGCACACGAGGACACAGGGACCACAGCTGGAGACAGAGAAATGGGTCTCTGGGGGCCTAATGGTGCCTCTGTGGGCCCCAAGGGGGCTGAGTGACTGGACTGCCACTGGCTCTGTGCCTCTTAAAGGCCATTATGGGCTCCTGTGGGCTGGGAGCTGGGCGCAGTGCTTTTGATCAGTGCAGATTGGACCCAGCAGATCAATGGCTGGGTGGACAGCTTCTCTTCTCCTTCCAAGCCTGCCCCTCCTTAACTAGTGCGGGCGCCAGACCCACAACAGGTCCTCAGCAGTTGTCAGTCAAGAGCATGAAATATTCATCCCAGTTAATCCCCTTCAGGGACCTGCCCAGAGCCCTGATGGGGCAGGACAGTGCTTAGACATTTGTAAAAGATGGTTAGGGAGGATGGAGAGGGGACGGTGGTGGGACAGAGGTCTGGCAGGAGTCAGCCTGACACCTTTCCCCAAGGCACCCCTCAGCCCATGTTTCTGTGGCGCTCACTTGCACCCTAAGTTGAGAAATGCATTTCATCTGCTACTTGGGTCTTTTCGAACCTGGCCACAGACAATCTTCCATCAAGGCCTCAACAGCCATGGATAATAGACCCTCCCTCCCTCCCTCCCTCCCTCCCTTCTTTCCTTCCTTCCTTCCTTCCTTCCTTCCTTCCTTCCTTCCTTCGTTCCTTCCTTTGTTATAGGGTCTCATGTAGCCCAGGCTGGCTTAGAACTTACTATGTAGCCAAAGATGGCCCTGAACTTCTGATCCTCCTACCTTCACTTCCCAAGTTATCCTGGGATAACAGGCCTGCATGTCACCTCATCCTGTTTATGCAGTGCTGGGGATGGAACCCAGAGATTTTGCATGCTGGGCAAGTGCTCTGCCTACTGAACTACCCCCAGGCCCATCCTATTCTATAAGAAACTATTCTATAAATTTTTTCTTACCCAAACCATATATAATATATATAATTTTTGAAATCATAATAATGATTATATTTTTCCCAAACACATTTCATACCATAAATTATAGATATAAATGAACATATATATTATCTTTCTTTCTTTCTCTATGAACTCCTTATCTTCCTGCCTCTACCTCCCAAGGGTGGAGATGACAGGCATGTGTCACTACACCCAGCTCAAACACCATATATATATGGAGATATATCTATCTCTATAAGCCATATATATATAAGCCATCTGGATATGTGCTCCATCTCAGGGTACTTTTTCTCTTGCCATGCTGAGGATAGGACCCAGGGCCTTGTTCATCCTCTGTAAGTTCTCTAGCACTGAGTTTCAACCCCAGCCTGTCCTGGGATAAGTATCTTAGTCACAAAACACCCAAGAAGAAGGTATTATTGCCTTGTAGTTAGAATGAGGTAACTGGCCCAGTAGGATCCAGGGAGTCACAGTGCAAGCAAGCAGTACTCCAGTTCTGAGCTCAATCTGGGTATTTGGACTACAAGCACAATAGCAGCTTAAAACAAAAACAAACAAACAAACAAACAAAAAACCCCAGCAGTTCATAGAACGTTTTGGTAAAACTCATCGACCAGAACTTTTACTCTGTATTTTGACCTCTAGTCAGATGTGATACTCTTGTGGGTTCTGTGCCAACCTAGACAGCTATTATGAAGAGGACACCCTCGTAGCTCAGGCCCCCACAGAGCTCCAGGGAGCTTGAAGTCTCAGTGACTCTTGGGTGAACACAAAGAGGCCGAGAAACACAAGGTGCGGAAGTTCTTTGATTTTCCTTCCCTCTGGAGCATGGGATCTACCATGGGGTAGTTGTGCAGTGAGTGTCCTTTGGAAGCCGCCTTCTGCTGGTTCTCACCACCCTCTCCCAATCTCCCATCATGATGCTGCTTCCTTAGCTTGAACTGGGCACCAGAAGGGAGGCCCTCCCATGAGCTGCATGGAGTCACAGTATGTGGTATATCTCCACAGTGGAAAATAATTCAGCCTTAAAAAGGAATGCAACTCTTACATACATTGCAACCTGGATGAACCTTAAGAACCTTTTGTTAGACACAAAAGGACAAATACCGTCCAAGTTCACTTATATGAGGCATCGAGTCAAATTCATAGAGACAGAGAGTAGAATGGTGGTTATTAGAGTCTAGGAAGAGCAGGTCAGTGGGTAAAAAGCGTCAATTTGAGGTGGTGATAAAATAAGTTCTAGAAATTTTAAGCTAGGGAGACAGCTCAGTTGGTAAAGTGCTTGCCACTCAAGCCTCCTGAGTACCTGCTGAATCTCTAGCACCCGTGTAAAAGCCCCGCCTACAACTCCAGTGCTGGGGGAGACAGAGACAAGAGGATCCTGGGACTCACTGTCCAGCCAATCTACCCACACTGGTGAGCTCCGGGTTCTGTGGGAGACCCTGTCTCAAAGATAAGTGGGAGAATGATCAATGAAGGTACCTGATAGTGGTCTCTGACCTATGCATATACCTACACACACACATGCGTGCGCACACACACACACACACACACACACACACCCCACACACATACACTGCTAGCAATGGATGGTAGTGTTGGTTGCCCAGCAATGCCACTAAGTTGTGCACTTAAGAATAAAGAGAATGGAGTGGGGCTGGATAGATGGCTCAGCGGTTAAGAGCACTGGCTACTCTTGCAAGACCCGGTTGATTCCCAGCACCCACATGGTAGGTAACAACCATCCTTGACTCCAGTTTCAGAGGATCCAATGACCTCTTCTGTCCTCCGTGGGTGCACTTACACACATGCCGGCGATACACTCATGCACATAAAATAAAAATAATAAAAAAATTTTAGAGTATGACTAGAACAAAGTCAGGTGTGGTGGTATATACCTTTAGTTCTAGCAGCTGGGAGGCAGAGGCAGGCAGATAGATCTCTGTGAGATCCAGGCCAGCCTGCTTTACATAGTGTGTTCCAGGCCAACTGGGGCTGCAGGGAAACCCTGTCTCAAAACAAAACAAAGAATGAATAGAATGATAAATTTTATGTTCTATATATTTTCAGCACAGTTTTCCAAGACAGAATGGGATCCTTAGAATCAGCCTGCCAGCTCACATGCCAACCACACCTCACCCAAGTGCGCATTCAGGCAGATGAAGGCATCTCACAGTGATAGGGGTGAGCAATGTCCCAAATCTTAAGAGAACTGATGCTCACGGAGTGCTGAGCAGCACTCCATGTTTCCTGTGCAGTGATCAATGTGTTCTATGATGCTGCTCAGAAGTGGGAAGGAAGCCAGAGATGGGTCTCAGCCCTACATCCTCCAATTAGTTGTTATCCCTGACTGTAGTCTCCATGGACTGTTGATATCCTCTAACCTATCCCCACCTAAATAAAAGGTGATCGTGATGACAGGCATCCTTCCCTCCAGCTATGCAGACAGCCCCAAATTCTCTGACTGCTGTAGCATCTCTTCTCTTCTCCCCACACATAAAGGCAAGAAAGCAAAGCCTGGCCTGGCCCACACATGGCTTGTCTACCCCCGGGCCAGGCCAAGAGGTCATTCTGACCTCTTGTGATTGCTCCCTGACATTTCCTTTCTGCTACCCAGCCTTCTACCCACTAACCCTTTGCAGATCTTGGGAATAAGTGGGGCTCTGTTAGGCTAGGACCTTCGGGTGCTACCACCCCAGCTGCTGAGGTCACCAGCCCTCCAGGCAGGTGGGCCCAAGTGCCGGAAAGTGCGGTACTTCCTCCAGCACTGATGGGGTCAGGGATAACAGCTAATTGGAGGATGCAGGGCTGAGGCCCATCTCCGGCTTCCTGCCACCTTGATGGGGAAGGTCACCCACTGTGGGCAGTAGCCTTCATCCCCCAGCACCAACTGCTGCTATGCAGATGGAACTTTGTTCTTGATCCCATCTGTATATAGCTTCTAGCTTGATCTTTGCCACTGGGCTCTAACCCCCTTAACGTGTCCTCAAACTCTCTTGCTAACCATTAAAAAAGAATGAGAGCTGGTAAAAAGTACTTGCCATGTACGTGTGACAACCTGAGTTTGTTCCCCAGAACCCAGGTGGAAAAAGCCACGCATGGTGGTACACACTGTAATCCCAGCAGTGGGGAGGTGGAGACAGTCAGCTAACTAGCCAGTCAGCCTAGACAAATCCATAAGCTGTAGGTCAACCAGACCTTGTCTCAAAAGACAAAGTGGCTCAGTGGGTAAAGGTGCTTGCCACCAAACCTGATGACCTTAGTTCAATCCCTGGGACCTACATGGTGGAAGGGAGCATTGACTCCCATAACTTATTCTCTGACCTCCACAAGCTTCCCAACAACATAGAAATAAATGTAATTGAAAAAACTCTTTAAACAAAGTGGATAATATACTTAGAAATGACACCCAAGGTTGGCATGTGACCTTCACATACAAGCAAGCACATATACATGCATACATATGCACATGTACATATATGCATGTGCACCCTTGCATGCATGTGCCCCTGCATATACAAGAACACACACACACACACACACACACACACACACCCCAACAACAAAAGAATGAAAGCTACTATGGTTGCTGTGACAATACATCCCAGCCTTTCTGCATTAATCTACGTCAGTTTCTTGAATGCTTGGTAGTCAGAGCAGGTGAGGTAACATGAGGTAACATGCAATAGCTTAAATGTGTGTAAATAGGGGCATGCACTACCTCCTCAGAGACTTGGCTTCCCCTCTGGAGTGCCTCTGTTATTGTCCAAGGAAAGGGTTCATTAACTGGAACATGCACCCGACTCCCGTGGAGGACCTGTTAAAGCACAGCTGCTGGGCCCTCGTTCCGGGACCTGCTGATGTGGGAGTATTTGGATGGAACCCCAGGCCTTGTGCTTCTCACAAGTACCCAGGAGACAGTGTGAGAGTCAAGGCTTTAAGTCATGAGAATCCCTAGATTTTTGCATCTAGCTGACAGATGAGGTTAGAAAAGATGTGGAATGAAGGAGTTAAGAGGAACACACACATGCCATTGGCCAGAAATCCATCACATGACCCCCATCAAATGACAAGGGATGCTGGGAAATGTCAACTACATGTATTTTTAAGAAAAGGAGGATATCAAGGATGGTAGGATGTCCTTTCAGGAGTCTCTTCTGAGAACACAACCACCAATAATCCCAGTGACATTTCATCCAGGAAGTGACATGGTTGCCAATATTCAAAAGGAGGGGAAACAAGCTCAGAGGTAATGTCACCTGCCCAAGGCCACAAGGCCAGTAGAAAGCAGAGCTGGAGTTCAAATTCAGGTCTGTGTAATGCCGAGGCTTAGTGAGGAAGTGTCTGGAGTCAGTACAAGTCTTTGCTGTGTGCCTGTGGGATGCCAGTCTTCGCTCTTACATCTCATCACAGTTTTAATGCTGATCCCATGAGCTACATAGTGTTACCGAAGGGAGTAAGATTTCATGGTAACCTGGAAGGAAGTAACAGCCAAAATCCACACCCTTCCTCAGCAAGACACTAAACGGACCCACAGGCAGGTGTGTGTAATGATGGAGGATGAGGAGGGTGGGTGTCACAGTGAAGGGTCTGGAGGATGGGTGCCATGATGGTCTGGAGGGTGGGTGTCATGATGGAGGATGAGGAAGGTGGGTGTCATGTGTCATGATGGAGGGGTGAGGAGGGTGGGTATCATCATGAAGGATGAGGAGGTTGGGCGTAAGGAAGGAGGGTTTGGAGGGTGGGTGCCATGATGAAAGGCTGAGGAAGCTCTAGGGTTTGACATTCAGAAATAGAGAAGTTCCTCCACCTGTACCTGGACCCCTGGTAGAACCCAGATTAAAGCTGCAACAAACTTGAAAGCCCATGGGAAGGAAAAAGGCAGGCTCAAGGGAGAGACTTTGGGGAAGGTGGCAGGTTTAGCAGATGGAGTGAGAGTAGAAATTTGCAAGACAGGTGTGATCATCACCATGGTTCAGAGGAGAAAGAGGTTTAGCAAAGCAAGGACTTGGTGAAGTTCACACAGACCACAGCTGCAGCATTGACTGCAGCCTTAACTCTTGGTTCAGTGTGGCTCTACCCTCCTGACGCGCACAAGTTCATGCAATGCAGGTGTGCCGGACAGGCTGATGCTAGGTCATCAATGGTGGCATTCAGTCAACCAAATGACAGGCAGATATGGGACCACCTACTGCTCTTCAACCTCCTTGCCCTGCAGAGGAGACGCTTAATGAGCAGAGACAGCAAGGTAGCCATGTAATAGCTCTTAGTTGAGTACCCACTATACATCTTCACCGTTCTAGGATATGCGGAATACCAGCCTTCGCTCTTGGTGCTCATAGAACAAACCCCAAGCAAGATAAAGTCAGGGAGACCAGGTGGTAAGGGAGAAAAGAAAGAGTGGGCTTGGGGGGTCCTGACCTTGGGGGAGGTTGGGAGCTTCTTTTAAACAAGTGGACAGAGAAGGTGGAGAAAGGGATGTTGAGAAGGGAAAGCAGAGATGATCAGAGAAGCTGAGACAGAGACAGGGTCACTGTCCATGTGACTGGTCAAGATATTAAACATAGGAAGTCAGTGTTGTGTGGCTCTGTTGTCTTTCAGGGATTTTCAATGACACAGGACCTAAACGAGACTCAGTCTAAGGAACTGACTCCCAGTTATAGGGGCTGACAAAGTCTCAAAGCCATGGGCAAGCCTACCAGCTAGAATGCAAACACAAGCTGATGCCACTGTCTGGACCCACAATTTATTCTCTACAAATCTGTTTGAACTTTTGAGGTTTTCAAGTGATGAGACAGGGCCCACCCAGATCACGTAGTGTGATCTGCTCCACTTCAGGTGATTGTAGATGACCTTCACAGTTCAAAACCAAGCCACTGAGAGCTGTGTATCCCAGCGTGGGGGCTCATGTATAAGTGTATGTTTAGCTGCCAATCATGTGGGCACAAGTTATCTATCACAGTGGGTTTCTAGTCTAAGAAAAGGGTAGAGTAACCATTGGATGGGTTGAGCTGTCTCTAGGAAGACTTGACTGGGGGCTGGGGGCAGTGTAAGCCAGGGGGCTTAGGTGGCTGGGTACTGGAAACTTCATTGTTGAAGATAAGAAGTAAGGAAGTAAAGGACAGGAAGAAGAGTCTAGAAACCTCTGGAGATCAGGAAGTGCTGGAGGTAGGGCTGCAGAGAGCACACTGGACAGAGCAGGGTGAAAAAGCCCTGTATGGTGGCTTGTGTTTATAATCCCAGCGCTGGGGAGATGGGGACAAATTGATGGATCCCTGAGGCTCTTTGGCAATCTGGGCTAGCCTGCTCCATGAGCCCTTGTCTCAAAGAAACAAAACAGACAGTGTCTGAGGAACCACAACCAAGGTTATCCTCTGGCTTCCATGTGGATGTGCAAATCACACACATGTACATGCACGCAAACACAGAGTCCTCCCTGTCTTGAGACAGGCTCTCCACATCTTAAGAGCTAGGCTCTCAAACACAATGGCTATTTGGTAATGCCATTTAGTTGGCACTATCCATATCCCCCCAAGCAGATAGAGCGTGCCAAGTGAATCTAGTCACTGAGCCAAGACCTGCTCCAAAGCCTCCCCTGCCCCTTATCTAGTGGTGTGACATTGGGCTGTGACTCTCTCCCTCTGTCTCTCTCTCTCTCTCTCTCTCTCTCTGAGCCTCAGTCTCTATATCTACAAAGTGTGACCCACTACCATATGTACTTTCAGAGTCACTGGATGATTCCCATAGGCCTGTAGGTTCCTAACAGATCCTGTCAGACTGGTCTTCCCTGCCTCTACCGGTCACAGGTCATAGCAAGTGCTTCGTGCAACTTGCCTTCCTATACAACCTCAGACAATCTGCTTTCCCTCTCTGAACCTCTTTTCTCCATTCTCTGATATGGGAGGCTGGCCAAGCCAACATATATTTAAGTCATTGTATATGGTCTGAACAGGAACCAGGTCACTGAGAGCTAAAGTATGTGGAATGCACTATGGTAAACTCAGAACTGCTGTAAGTGTAAAATGCACATCAGATCTCAAAGTCTTGGCACACACAAAAAAGAACGTACAATATCTCATTAAATACTTTGATATGGATTGCATATTAAAGCAATAGCCTTGGCTTGGGCAGATGGCTCTGCCAATGAAATGTTTGCCTTGCAGGCACCAAGTCTTGACTTTGATCCCCAGAAAAACAGCTGGGCATGGTGGCACATGTTAGTAATCTCAGTGCTGATGGGGCAGAGACACATGAATTCCTAGGTCTGGCTCACTGGCAGGCTAACCTAGGCTAATTGGTGGACTCCAGACCAATGAAAAACCCCGTTTCAAAGGAGGTAGATGGTGTTTCTAAGGATAACATTTGAGGTTGACCTCTGGCCTTAACATGCATGCACACACACACACACACACACACACACACACACGTATGTACGTACATACTTCCCTACATACAAATACAAAAATACACATGCATAAACATAGTCTTTTGTGCATGAGTTTAAATAAAATACTAAAACAGACGCTATTGCTCTCCTCATCATTATTTGCGTGAGCTGGAGGGAGGGTCTTGTGTGCACTACTAAAGCACTCTACCACTGAGCTAAAGCGTCTAACCCTTTGCTTTGTTTCTAAATGTGGCTACTCAGAACGTTTAGAATTATGTAGGATTATATATTTACACTCTAAGTAAGAAGGCTGTTCTAGATCAGGGGGATCCAAACTGTGGCCTACAGACTAAATCTGGCATATTTCCTCTGTCCATATGAACTTGGAACTCTACAAGTTTTGTTCTTTTTTATCACATGCTTTAGTGTGTGTGTGTGTGTGTGTGTGTGTGTGTGTGTGTGTGTGTGTGTGTACACATGCTGTTGGAAGTCAGAGGACATCTCACAAGAGTTGACTCTCTCCTTTTACTATGGGGATCAGACCCAGGTCCTCACACTTGGTGGCAAGTGCTTTTACCTACTGAGCCATCTTGTCTGCCCAAGTTTTGATCTTGTTTTAAAACTGAAAAACAAATTAAAAAGAAAAATATTTCATAACACAGGAAATTTAAAACTTGGTATCCCACAAATAAATAAAATTGTATTAGAACACAGCCTGCTCTGTTCTAGGGCACACTGGCTGTTACAGAGGTCAGGATCAGGAGACCCAGCTGGACAGACTGACACCTGGGACATGATTTTACACCTTTTCTATGTATGTGAGCCATACTGTAGGAAATGCGTATTTCTTGGTTCCAGTCCCCAGTGCCAACTGCAGGTGAGAGACGGAGCCTGTGTTGTTACTCAATGGCCACCAGCCTGGGTGGGGTGACAAAGGTGCTAAGACCTAGACATGCATCTCTTCTCTGAACCCTAGTGGGTCAGACACTGGATGCCCCCACTATCCAGAGATAGAAACCCAGGCTCAAAGGTGCTTAGGGCTTGACCTCAGGCCCGACCCTGGAGATGCCTGGTCATCCCCTTTGTTGCTGCCCACAGGAATGTGCCCACCCGGCCCTGTTGACGCTGGGGCCTTTGTGATGGGTGGGAATGCCTTCCTGTGTTTCTCTGGCTATGTTTTCCCCGGATCCTGTGGGCTGAGCCGCATCCCAGGGCCCTGCCTCGCCCAGGACTGTGTGCAACAGTCCCAGGAGGGGGAGTCAGGCTGGGGAGGCTAGGGCAGAGTGGCTCCAGGCTGAGCTGCTATTTCATAAGCAGACACTTAAGGCCCTGATACCCCTGCACAGCCTGTGCAGGACAGGCCTCTCCGCTAATTGTCCACTGCCTGCTGCGTCCGGCCCGACGGCGTCACAGAGCTCATTAGGGAGGGGAAGAGGGGGGTCTGGGAAGAGGCTTCTCCAGCTCCCCAGCATCCTCAGCGATGTTATCATACCAGACGGTCCAGTCGCACCCACTCCTCCCCAGGAAGATCAAAACAAGGCCAGTCTGTTCTGAACAGCTTGCCAGGTTTAGCTTAGAAAGGGCATGAGATTTGAGTTCAAATCTAGACTGGGGCTGTGTGACTGTGAGCCAGAAATTCAAAGTTGCTGGACTTCATTTTTCTCATCAAAATCCTGCTAATGCTATATCTATTTTGCAGAAGCAATATATAATGTGGTAGGGGAAGTGGCATTCAGGGAGCCAGGCAGCCTGGGTTCAAATCCCAACTCCCCCATGATGTGCTGTGTGTCCCAAGCAAGTGAATCAACTTCTCTATGTCTCAGTTCCCACATCTCTAAATTGCAAATGGTATAGCCAACACCTTGTGTTTCCCTCCTGCTGTTACCTGGCAGACTAAATGAGTCAGAGCACACAAAAGTGCTTGAGAAAACACTCGGCAAAGCAACTTAAAGAAGGAAGGGCTGGTTCTGGCTCACAGTTGGAGGGTACAGTCCATCACGTGAGGGAAGGCATGGGGCAGAGCCTGAGACAGCTGGCCACACTGTATCCATTGTTGGGAAGCAGAGAGAGATGGATGCTGGTACTCAGCTCACTTTCTCCTTTTTATTCAGTCCAGGATCCCAGCCCATTGCAAGGTCCTGCCTACATTCAGGGTGGGTCTTCCTACCTCAACCTAATCTAGATAATCTCTCATGGGCATGCCCAGAGACCTGTCTCTGAAGTGACCCCAGATCCCATCAAGTTTACAATCAACATTAACCACCACATAGTGCCCAACATTTTGTATTATTAACACTACTTCTTTGAGGATGACTGTAATATACAGCAGAGGCCGGCTGTGCCTCCCCCACACCCACTTGGTTCCTCCTAATGGATCTGCAAAGGGATTGCATTTCCCAGCCTCCCTTGCAGGAGGGCAAGACCATGTGGCTGGATTCTGGAGATGAATCTGAAAACTCACTCTCCAGGGACATGAATCTCTTTCTTAATATTGCTGTCTGCAGGAAAGGACCCTAAGTAAAGAAGGGCGGAGTCCAGTATTTTAGGATGTGTTCAGCATGAGGCACCCAGTCCCCAAATGACAGCGTGGAGCAGGGCTGTCCCTAACCCTCACCCTATCACCAGTCCAAACTGACATAAGCATGAAGCAAACTTGCTTTGAGTGAAGCCAGCAGTGTTTGGGAGTGTTGCTGTTGCTTTAGCAGTTGACGGAGCTCAGAAATGGCCCAGAAGGCAAGAAGGACAATTACTCAGTTTCTATGGACAGCTGTTGTGACACACTAGGGAGACCACTGGACCACGGGGTGTTGAAGGGCAGGCCCTTCACAGTCAACAAACTGTCCTGTGTGAACTTGGTCATTCAGAAAGTAACGTAGGCTCTCTGAGATGCCATTTCTCCCCTTGGGAAAAAACAGGCCTCAGACTGACCAGGTGGCATGTACAAGGACTGTGAGTGTACATCTGTGACAGTGTCTTACAGAAAGGCAGCACACATGGCATCTTCATGTCTGCCGTCGGGTCCTTAACAAGGGACTCTGCCTCCCCTCAGGAGGGGAGCTCTGTTCTCCTCATGCTCAGCAGGGCTCACGGTCCAATCCCCAGACTCTCCCCTGCATCAAACAGGGCCTCAGGATCAGGTGAAAGGCCAGGTGATGAAGTGAGAAGGGGCTATCTCAGGCCACCATCTGAGATCACCTTTCTCCTTGGGGTGCTAAGGATCCCCATGAACCAGCAGGCCTTGACTGGACTGGATGGGACACTGATTTGCTTGGAAGAGAACACGCAGCTCTTTCTTTGTCTTCCTGCAGTTCAAGTCTTGACTC
The DNA here is from genome assembly GCF_000622305.1 of Nannospalax galili. Classification (NCBI taxonomy): domain Eukaryota; kingdom Metazoa; phylum Chordata; class Mammalia; order Rodentia; family Spalacidae; genus Nannospalax; species Nannospalax galili. Next base: position 2,184,695 of record NW_008350324.1, on the reverse strand, counting down.
CTTACCAACCTTCCTGCTTGAGACTAAAGATCCCCATCCCCAGGGCCTCCTGGACCTACTCTCGGAACAGGAGCTCCAATGAGGTCTCCCTTTTCCTTTATGGGTGATCACACCGGCCACCCTCACCATTTTCATGTATGTTTGTTAACTTCCTTATCGCCTCTCCTCTCTAGACAGTGTGGGAGGGGAGCATTTGAATAACTCTCATTCTTTTTTTTCTCTCCCTCCTCCCTTTAAAAAAATATTTTACTTATTATTTTTATTTTATGTGTATGAGTGTATTGCTTACATGTATATAGATGCACCCATGTCATGCAATGCCCACAGAGGTCAAAAGAAGGCATCGGATCCCCTGGAACTGGAGTTATGGACAGTTGTTAGCCACCATGTAGGTTCTGGGAATTGAGCCCAGGTCCTCTGTAAAAGCAGCTAGTGCTTTTAACCGCTAATCCATCTCTCCAGCCCCGTTTCTTTTCTTAAGATGGCAGTCTTATATGTCCTAAGCCGGCCTCAATAATTGTGAACATCTTATCCTCCTGTGTCTACCTCCAGAGTACTAGGACTACAGGGTTGTATCACTAACACCACACCCTGTCACTAAGTCTATCTTCTCTGCAGTGATTCCCTATTTTATGTATGTGATGCATGGGCCTGTGTGTGTGTGTGTGTGTGTGTGTGTGTGTGTGTGTGTGTATAGCTAGACACACATACAGAAGGCAGAGGGGGGTGTCAGACATCCTGCTTGGTCACTGTCTACTTTTATTCCATTCAAACAGGTTCTTTTACTGACAGCCAGCAAGCCCCAGGGACCCTCCTGTTCCAGCCTCCCACAGTGTGGCTATGCCAGAGTTCTTTAACCTGGACACTGGAGATTTGAACTCAAGTCCTCACACTTGAGCAGCAAGCACTCTTATCCACCAAGCCATCTTCCCAGCCCCAGGTTTCATATTCTAGCTGTAGACACTTGAGCACTAGCTGACATGTGACTGAATAACTGCATGAGGGATGGACCTTGCCAGCCGCCAACTGGATGGCTTCAAGTAGCATGTTCTTTAGCTTTGTTGCATGTCACCTAGGAAACAGACACAGAACACCTTGATTGTGCAAACGCAAAGCTTGCAATGATCGTGGTGTTTCCCAGTGCTTGGCACACAGCTAGGACTCACCTCTGGGCAGCTTTTCATTTCTGTCACTGTTGCTGCTGCTAGTGAGGCCACTGTTGTCACCTGTTCAGGTTGGGATTCCCCAAAACAAGCCTGAGATATGCTTAGTTTTCTGGGAGCTGACCCTGAGAAGCACTCAGAGGGCCGTGCAGAAGCAACATCCTCTTCCCAGAAGGAAGAAACAGACTTAAGGTATATGGGGAAAACTGAGTTGGGGCTAGACTTAGAGACTCGCCTGTAATGAGAAGAATCCATCAGGAATGAGGCCTAGAGCTTCCAAGATTGGTTCATTAAAAACAGCAGCAACAAAACCGCTTCAACTTGCACGTGGTGCTTGGGAGGGGTGGTCTCTGGGATGGCTCACTCTGGAAAAACCCTGCAATTGTGTCAGATCTTCACATATCCCTGGAGAGAGACCTGTGTTGGGAGCAACTGAGACCTCCAGCCAGGAGCCATAAGCGCACCCTGGAAATGGGAAGCCCATCCCCAAATGAGCCTTCAGCTTGGAACACAGGCCTGGCTGTATCTTGAGTGAGGCCTCTTAAGAGAACCCCATCTACTCATCTGAGCTACTCTGAATCCTGCCCTTCTGTGAAAGAATAAATATTTGTTGCTTTCATTCACTAAGTTTTGGGATAATTCATTGGACAGCAGTAGCTAACTGATAGACTGTGCTACAAAGCAGGCTCTCATGGAGGCCAATTGGAAACTCGGTCCTCTGGGGGAATGTGGGAGAATTCAGATAGTGCTTTGGAGTTGTGCCTGCTGAAGGCTAAGAAGATGGGCATTATTTCTCCAATGTTATCTTTTATTCATAGAAGGGTGCTCCTGGGGTCATGCCTCCCCAGAGTTTCTACCCTACCCCTCACTCACTGAGGCCAAGAGAAAGCCTGCATTTGGGCGGTTGTCACTACGTGTTCACCCTTGAACAGTGAGCACTGAGAGAGATGGTGGGGTAGAGACAGACACAGTGGTGCGTGTCCCAGCATTCCAGATGGCTCCAAATCCCCAAATTTCTCCTTTTTAAATAAAAAATGAGTTATTAAAATGGTTTAACTAAGGCCGAGGAGATAGCTCAGCCAGTGAAGTGTTTACCTTGCAAGTGTGTGGACTTGAGTCCAATCCCCAGAACCCCAGGGTATAATACAAAGAGGCACAGCGATGCACAGCAGGAGTCCCAGGCTGGGTAGGCAGAGACAGGGCATCTCTGAGGCATGCTGGCCAGCCAGCCTAGTCTACTTGGAAGGCTCCTGAGGAACAACACCTGAGGTTATCCTCTGCTTCCACATGTATGCATACACATGCACACAAATGTACAGAGGCACACACACATGAAGTGTTTAACTAAAATATCTTTTCCCATATACCTCTTGAGGATGTTTCATAAAAATGAACCCACAAATCAGAAGGTTTCATGACTGGGCAAAGTAGGAGGCTTTTTTTTTTGTCATCGTTTCTTTAGTAAACTTACTGATTAGTGCTGCAAGGGCAGCTCACAAAACGGCACCGTGTCCAGACACCAAACAACAGGTAACAACTAAGCAGTGGGGTCCCACAGAAGCACATTTTTACATTGCCTCATAAAATACCCAATATCAAACTTTGTAAATTACATCGATGCCTTTGAACAAACATCAAGTTCTTTTTAATAAATAAAATGTTCAAAATTATTTCCTAGAAGTGCATTTTTGACATTAATAACTGGCTTCAAATGAGATTCCGCTTCCTAGCGATAAGCAAATGCAATTGCCGTAAACTAAAACAGCCTGGAAGGCTTACCTGCCCCAGCGAGGAGAGAAAATACCGAGCTAATGCAGCCATCAAGATATATAACCTGCGACTCTTTGAATAAACTAAATTCCATCTCTGAACACAGAGCGCTCAGAAATTCAGGCCCAAGGACATAAATACAAGGTATTTCCTGGAATTAATTCCATATGTTTTAGACACTGAACTTATCAATTGATCTGACACAATATCTTAGCCACTTTAAAAATTAAATATTGTACATCAGAAAAATCTACATTCCCATGGCATCTGGTACTCTGTGTTACAAAAAGCATAGACTTATTTATTTTAAGGCTAAACAAGTCAATATTTCCACATCATTAAAAATAATAATTACAATAGTATAAATCTCATTCTATTCCTTAGACAAGGTCAGCTTCTGCTGGCTTTTCTTATGCCCTTAAATACACAATGGATTTGCATTTGTGTATGTGTGTGTGTGTGTGTATGTGTGAGCATATGTGTATACATGTGTGTTGTGTGTTGAGGTAAGCAGGCACATGCATGTGACATGTGTGTGTGGAGGACAACCTCTTTCGAGACAGGGTCTTTCACTGGCCTGGAGCTCACTGATTCAGCTAGGCTGACTGACCAGGAGCACCAGAGATTCCCGTCTTCATCTCCCCAGCACTGGGATTCCCAACTTCATCTCCCCAGCACTGGGATAACAGATGCACACCACCAAGTCTGCCGCTTTACACAGGTTCTATGTCTCAAACTCAGGTTCTCATGCTTGTGTGACTAGCACTTTATCAATGGAGCAAAATCCACAGTGCCTGGTTTTACATTTTCAAATGGTTGGAGGGGGCAGAGGAGCAAAAGGCTATCATGTGATTATGTGATCATTTTACAAAATTCAAATTTCAACATCCATAAATGAAATCCAACTGAAAGCCAAGCATGCCTTCATGTGCATATCAGGGGAGCATTCCGTTGCTACCATGATTCTGAGCTGTGGTGACTGAGGTCTCAGGACCCCATTACATCTAAGATATTCAGCATCAGGTCCCTCACAGAGAAAGCATAAAAGCGTGCAGCCCCTGCTCCACTCTCCCCATTTTCTAAAGAATTAAAAGAGGAAGAACTGGAGGGACTTTATCTACAACTCAAGGGTCTCTTTGAAGCCTGGACTAGCCCAGGGAAGACAGGGATGGCTACACTGGGTACCATATCCATGGATGACCATCTCGCGTCATCAAAGGCCTCCGAAGCATAGTGTTTTCTTTCCCTTCAGAGTAGGTTTGTCCAAGAGGTAGAGCTATATAAATTACCTTCGTTTATTGACTTCATTTTACCTCACAGGATCGAGATAGGAGAAAGACCCAAACACACTTTGGCAGTGTTAATGTTTGAATATGAAATGCCTGACAAATGTCCCTCACAGGCTTGTGAATCTGAACCCAACCGGGAACACTGTTTAGGGAAGTTAAGGAAGCTTTGGGCTTTGAGGCCTGACTACGTAAGGGAGTGGATCTTAAGGGCTATACCTGCACCTCAGATTCCAGTCTAGTTCACTGTTCTACTTGGCCACAATGTGAGATCTTGTTTCATGCTCCATCTGCCTTGGATGAAGCAGCTTCATCCTCCCTCCATGATGATACAGTTGAGACCATGAGCCCAAATAAACATCTCCTCCTTAAGTTGCTTCTGTCAGGTATTTTGTCATAGCAATGAGGAAGTGATTAACACAAATTAGTGAGATGGGATGCTTACAACAGGTAAGTCTGGGGGCTAGAGAGATGGCTCAGTGCTTAAAAGCTCTTGCTGCTCTTGTAGAACACCCAAGTTCAGATCCCTGCACCGATGGCAGGGAGCTCACACCTGCCTGTAACTACAGCTCCAGAAGATCAGATGCCCTCTTCCAGCCTCACTCTACAGGCACCGCACACATATACCCATACTCAGACACAGGCACACACACAGACACATGATTTTTTTTAACTCTTTAATAAGAAAAAAGATAAATTCACTGGTCTTCAATGCATTTAAAATTTTTTATCTATGTTTTTATTTTTATGTGTTTTGCTTGCCTGTATGTAATTGTACCATACATGTGCAATGCCCTCAGAGGCCAAAAGAGGGTGTCAGATGCCCTGGAACTGGAGTTAAAGACAGTTGTTAGCTATCATGTGGGTGCTAGGAACTGAACCCAGGTCCTCTGCAAGGACAACCTTCACTGTCTTGTTTGTTTGTTTGGTGGTTTGTTTCGGTGGTGTTTTGTTGTTGTCGTTTTGAGACAAGGTCTCACTATACAGCCCAGGCTAGCCTGGACCTCACAATCCTCCTGCTTCAGACTTCCAAGCTCTGGAATTATGGGCCTGCATCAGCACATCTGTCTATATCCACTGTTCTAAACCTGGTAGATCTAGTTTGACCCTAGTGCACCTGAGACTACTTTTTCAGATATTTCTATTATTTCAACTTCCTTTTGGAAATCTTTATTTTTGAATCCCATAATCTATATGAGTTTATTTTAGAAAAATTACAAAATAGATTAAAACTACACATCTTCCCAGGATAGGGACTCCTGACATTTTGACTTGTAGTTTCTTTCCATGCATCTGCATGTTTTTAAATCTCATATGGGTATTCTTATTCAAAAATTTTTGTGTGTATATGAGTGTGTATGTATATGAGTGTGTGTGTACGTGTGTGTATGAGTGTGTATGTATATGAGTGTGTGTGTGCATGTGTGTATGAGTGTGTATGTATATGAGTGTGTGTACATGTATGTATGAGTGTTTGCGTGTGAGAGTGTGGACACATACACGCACAGCACACGTGTGGAGGTCAGAAGACACCCTCAGGTGTTGGTCCTCGCCTTCCACTTTGTTTGAGGCAGGGTCTCTGCTGGTCACAACTGCGTAAGCCAGGCTAGCTGGCCTTGAGTTCCTGGGGATTCCCTGTCTTGGTCTCCCATCTCACTGCAGGAGTGACAGGAACATTGTAGCCTGCACTACCTCCATCCTGCTGTATATAGGTTCTGGAAATCCACACTCAGGTTCTCACATTTGTAGAGCTCAATGATTTACCCACTGAGTCATCATCCTGGCCCTGATGTGAATATTCTGTGTCTAAGTAGACTTTAGCATTTTATTAGCTGAAGTCTAATCAAACCATTTTCCCATTATTAAGCATTTCAGTTGTTTTTTTAGTATATTTAACCCAGTGTAAATAATGCACAGCTTTAGTGTTAAATCCATGTAGATTTTCTTGAAAATAGTTGGGAAACTAGTACTGCAATCTCCAAATAAGTACACATCATAGAGAAATTTCTTTAAAGATTGTGTGTGTGTGTGTGTGTGTGTGTGTGTGTGTGTGTGTGTGTGTGGTGTCTGTATGGAAGCCTGAAGAGGGTATCAGATCCTTTGGAGCTGGACTTACAGGCATTTGCTGGCACCTACTTTGTCACACAATGCTGGGATCCAAACTCCAGTACTTGTGACTGTGTAGCAAGTGCTTTTAACCACTGAGTCAATTCTCCGGCCCCAAAGACTGTTGCTATATATCATAAAACTGCCTTTGATAAAGTTCCTTTCCTCCAGTCTTGTATAGTAGTGCCGTTTACACACACACACACACACACACACACACACACACACACACCTCCATTCAACAGTTTTTGAGGTTCTATTGTATTATAAACACTTTGTGGATATTAGAATATAAGGTAGCAAATAATAATATGACAAAAATCTCTGCTCTATGAAGTTTATGTGAAAGGAGCGGGGGAGAGAGGACAGGAGGGGAGGGGACCAGGGGGAGGGGAGGGAGGGGAGGGAAGGAGGAGGCCAACACACAACCAGCTAGTTTCTTTGGAGGTAAACAGGAGGGGACTTGGAGGCAAGAAGTTAATAAAATCACTTGAAAGGAGACAAAAGTCTTTCCATCCTTGATGACCTGTGTGACAGAGCCGTCATGACAGAACCTGTGTGATAGAACATTACCCGACCCACATGCGTCAGGCTCCTTCTCCGAGGCTGTAGTTATTTATCTGTTTGAGCCCTTGTTTTTTCCCTTACTTTAAAGTGAAATGCGCAAACACTTTCACTTCAAAGGGAAAAATCCTCATAAATGTCATTTTACTGCCGGTCTAGAAGAATAACAACGGCAGGCCCTGAAAGCCAGGCGGGTGTGGGGACCCCAGGCACAGCCATGACTAAGAGGGAAAGCACACACCGGCCTCCGGTGGCAGGAGGGACAGGCCAGCTCCACCTAACCTAGCTGGGCTCATACCTGTAGTAGAACAGGCACTGTCCAATTTTGACTTTTTAAAAAATCTTTGTATGTACACATACACATGTATATGTATGCACTCATATATAAACGCATGCCTGTCAAGGTGCATGTGTGGAGGTCAGAAGACAACCTTGGGTGTCAATTTTCACCTTCCACATTGTTGGGAAAGGGTCTCTTCTGCTACACCAGGTTAGCCGAGCCACAAGCTTCCAGAGCTCTCCTGTGACTACCTCCCGCCTTATCATAGGAGCACTGGGATTACAGGTGGGCAATGCCATGCCCAGCTTTTTTTGGTTGCTGGGGATCAAACTCAGATCCTTCTGCTTGCATGGCAAGTGATTTACCCACTGAGCTATCTCCCCAGATCTCCCAATTCTCCCTCTTTTTAGTCCCTCTTCACCTGTAACATGGAAGTCAATACTCACCCTCAAAAGGAATCATTAAAAGAATTTTTCTACCCCAACAAATATGGTTTCCAAAAAATTAACAAATATCATGTGCCTTGTATCATGTCTGCTATGTAAGTCATAAGGGAATGGAAATGTGTCTTACTGTCATGCCCCTGCCTGTGGATTCAGGAGATGGTGTCTTCTCATATCTGCAGACATTCCAGCTCTAAATGACCAGATGCAAGGCAGGTCTCCAAATGAGAAATGGGAACTTTGAAACAGGCTACAGCATAGAGTAGAGACCCAAGAGTTATGCCTATTCACTTCTCCCTGGCTACCTTTCTGAGCAGAGGCTGGCAGGCTAGCACTGTCAGCCTCCCTTGCAGCTATGGGACAAGTCTTGAGTCTAGAAATATCTGTAAATGTCTGCTGGGGAGATGTTGGAACATCATGTTTATAAAAGAAACAGTGACCATTAACGTGGTTCTTCCTCTTTCCCTTTTTCTTCTTCTGTACCACACCCCCAGATACAGGAAATGGCCATCTTGTGGCTATGAACATAAACCCAAGAGAAGGACTGTGGAGAGGGTTCAGTCTGTAAAGTGCTTGCCTCACAAGATAAAAACACAAGTTCATATTCCCAGAACTCATATAAAAAGCCAGGTATGTTGGTATACACCTGTAATCTCAGCAATGCTATGCATGCACATACCTGTACCCTTACACACAAATGCAGAGAGATAAAGATGAGAGAGAGAGAGAGACAGAGACAGAGAGAGAGACAGAGAGAGAGAGAGAGAGACAAAGGCAAACACAAGGAAAATCACAGCTACTCCCAGAATGCTGTTGGCATACTGCATCAGTGCTACCAACCACCCACCAAGGACCAACCACAGGCTTCTGAGGATGCTGGTGATGTGATCCACTGACAGCAGGTTTTCTCTGAGCTGCAGTTGTTTGCTTTTCTAAGTAATGCAAACACACGAGGAGAAAGGCCTTCTTTGCCCAGAGCCTGGCTTCCTGGGATCTCTGCTTGAAGCAGCCTAATGCCACTGAGAGGAATTCCAGCTTTAGAGAAAATGTTGGCTTCAGCTTTACCAATAGCCAGAAAGATACTTCATGAGAGAAGTGGGCAGACCCTTCCAAGCTTAGCAGGAGATGTATCTGCTCTAGTCCCTCCCCAGAGCTCCAAGGGAGGTGGCATCTGCCATGCTGGCCTGGTCCAGGTCAGCTAAGGAAATGGGGAAGAGAGCTGTGACTCTGCTGACGCAGGATCCCTAGCTGGGGAAGGGAAACTGTGGCCATCATTTTACCCCTTCCTGACACTGTAGCAGAGTCGAGATTGATCTCTGGAAGTCTGGAAAGTCCCTTACAAATGCATCAGAGTTACCTAGAGAATTTCCTTCCTCTGAGGTCTCATTATGAACAGCAGTAAGTTCGCACACCTTCGGTTGTCAGAGTCCTGCTAATGCTGCTTGTTCAACCCTGTCCACTTGCCCCACAGATAAAGTGCACATCTCCATCACACTGCTTAGCTGCCTTCGTCCTTTGGAGAAAATGCCTTCAAGAGGGCAAGGGAAATGGCTCAATTGGTAAAATGTTCACTGTGCACACCTGAGGACCTGAGTTCAGTCCCAAGAACCCACATTAAAAAGCTGGATGTGTGGGCTATGCCTCTAATATCAGTGCTAGGGAGGTGGAAACAGGCAGGTGCCTGGGATCCACTGACTGGCCAGCCTAACCACATCAATGAGGTCCAAGTCACAGGGAGAAAACCTGTATGGACAAATATGGAGGTGGAGGGCAGGGGTTGGAGAGATGACTCAACAGTTAAGAGCACTGGCTGCTCTATCAGGGAGACTGGAGTTCAGATCCCATCAACCGTGTTGGCCCGCTCACAACTACCTGTAACTTCAGTTCCCACAAATTTGGTGCTCACTTCTGGTCTCTGAAGTCACCCATACACACACTTGTGCATGCACACACACACACACACACACACACACACACACATCCCGGTGGGGGGGAGCACAGTCCACCTTACTGGTCTTCCTCTTTTGTGCTAGAGGCAGGAATCACTTGGCTGACTCCAATACCATTCATCCCACATGTAGTGGAATTTCGAGAACGTTGGTAGCAAGTTCCTGCTCTGACAAGGTGGATACAACAGTCAGAAGTCCACCCATTTCTGGTGCCAACGTTTCACCAGTTTATTCCTGTTGTTTCCATTCCAAAATAGGCCACCCGGCTGAGATTTTTCTTGCTGGTGCTCTAGAAGAATCTGGTTGCCTTGGTTCACTTTTGTGGTCTCCCACCCACACATTTTTAAAAACCCCGTCTTGGCACATGGTTTTCGATGGGGGTTCTGCCTGGCTTTACTGTGGTTTCAACACACTCAGAATCTGTGGGATGGGAGGCATCACAAAATTGCTGTAGCTTTGGAGGATTTGGGACAAATTGTCTTACTGAGGATAAGACCTCATGCACTGACTGAATCTAGGGGAGGGAGGAGGCCCCACTCCAAAATTTGGGGTGAAATTTATGAACCAGGGGAAATTTATCATGAATGAAACTACAAGACCCAAAGGGCCCAAGGGCTCTGGGTGCCACCTAAGCCTGGACATCAACAGCGCAGTGATCCAGCATTGCCCTACCTTGAGACAAGGTGACTTGGTTTTTATGCCCCAGCACTGGCCACACCAGCTATGGGCTACCCCAGAAGGAAAGGAAATTCCTCAGTCACTGATCGCGCCATCTGTCTACAGGTAATTCCCTAAAGAATGGCTGAGCTGTTGACAGCAGCCCACACAGTGCTGGAAGGTGGCCACCCAGGGGGAACACATAGGCCAGAGAGGGTGCCAGCAGCACTCCTGTGGATTCTGAATGACTACCAAGAAGACACAGAGGGGTGGCTGTTAGGGTCACCTAAGGTCTCAAAGTAAGACGCCCCCCACCCCCAGCTCCAGATGGGAGGGACTCTGTCCCACCTCTGAACACCTTCAATGAACACAGACAGTTCACACCCTTTCCTGGCCTGGTCAGACAGGAAAATGATTCAGGTGAGTCTATAAGTAAGGGTAGGCTAGAAATCTCGGTTAAATGGATTGATTAAACTAGGCCAAGTGCCCAACTGTAAGAAAAATGGTTTTGCAGGGGGCTGGAAAGATGGCTTAGTGGTTCAGAGCACTGGCTGCTCTTACAGAGGACCTGGGTTTGATTCACAGTACCTACATGGCAGCTAACAACCGTCCATAACTCCAGTTCCAGGGAATCTGACACCCTCTTCTGACCTCTGTGGGCACTGCAGGACACGGGTGCACCTACCTACATCCAAGCAATACACTCATACATATAAAATAAAAGTAATAAAATAAAAAATATAAGAAAAGAAAATGGCTTTGAAAAACATAGCACGGCCATGTGGCAGGATATTAAAGTCCTATGGAGCATCTAGCAACTGCTATCTCTCACTCAGCTCACTCCGTCACCTCTCTACTGGCCTCTTGGTTTCCACTGGGCTCTGTGAGCTCTGTATCATCCATGCCTTCAATTCCACTCCTATAATAAACACAACATCCTGGAGTAGCTTAAGAATCACAGAAAACCTCCCAGTAGCTTCTCATCTTTCTTATCACAAACCCACCATCCCTACCCTGGCCTGAGAGTTTGCAATCACTAGGAAAGCTGGTCCCTGCTGTTCTAACATCAACTCCTAACACTCTCCCTGCCTCCATGCCACTCTGTGGCATCCTTGAGGTTCTTTAACTGTGCCCACCACTGTCTACCCCAGGGCCTTTGCACTTGGGGTGCCCTCATCTGAATGGTCCATTGCTCTGGCCCTCACCTAATTCAGGTCTAGACCCAGATGTCTTTTTCTCAATAAGGTCACCTCCAACTGTAATATTGACACACACATACACACACAAACACAAAGACAGACACAGAAGCACATACAGAAGTACACACAGAAACACAAACACACAGAAACACAAACATGCAAAGAGAAACATATATAGAAACATACATATGGAAACACACAGATACATATAGAAACACTCGCACAGAAACACAAACACATACACAGAAACATAAACACAAACACACACAGAATCATACAAAAACACAAACACAAATACACAAACACATACATAAACACACATAGGAACACAAACACATATCACAGAAACACACACACACAGAAACACAAGCACACAGAGATACAGAAACACATCAACACAAACACAGAGACACAGACCCGCCCCCCCCCACACACACACAGTTCTCCTCACTCTATTACTCCCATTTCACATATTACTATGCTGCCCTGACTGTCCCATGCACTTGGTGTGTATCTAGTTGCTGCACTGGAATGTGAGGTCTGAGAGGGCAGGTATGCTAATGCCCCCAGCATCAAGGATAATTATCTGCACACAGCATGTGTTCCAAAAGTACTTGCTGATGACTAGACAAAGGAAGAAATGAATGAAGTAAGTGATGAGTGGGAGCCTCGTGCTTATTTGAATGATAAATGCAATTTCCATTAAAAAGCAGAACACACAAATATACACTCAGTGTGAGTTAAGTTACATTAAAAAATATATATGTATCTCTATAGAGAAAAGAGAGCAGAAGCAAATTCAGCAAAATGCAGGTGGAAGCTAGATTTAGCAGTGGTATTGCCAATTATTAATTTCTCAGTACCTATTCTCAAGGTCCCATTTTTCACTATGATCCAGTGTCGTGGACTTTTATTTTTTATTTATTTGCTTGTTTATTTTTATGCGTATGAGTGTATTGCCTGCATGTATGTAAGCACACCATGTATGTGCAATGCCTACAGAGATTAGAAGAGGGAATTGGGTCCCCTGGAAACGGAGTTAGGGACAATCAGCCATCATATAGGCACTAGAAACCAAACCCAGGTCCTCTGCAAGAGCAGCCATCTTAACCACCAAGCCATCTCTCCAACTTTTTAAAGCAGAGGGAAACACTTGTAGTGTTTTACCTACTTGTTTATTGAGACAGGGTGTCACTATGTAGCCCTGGCTGGCCTAGAACTTGCTCTGCAAACCAGGCTGGCCTCAAACTCTAGAGCCTCAGCTGTCTCTCTCCTGAGTGCTGAGATTAAAAGCACACACCACCACGCCTAGTCTTGTCTTTTTGAAAAATGAGTTGAAAAAAGACAGAGCTTTGAATGATCAATTTGATGATCTTTCTCACAGCAGAAAAGACGAGGCCCATCACTTGCTGCCACTGTGTAGGTCACACTGTGGGCTGCTAAGGACAGTGCAGACTTGTGTGCTCCATGCATAGAGCAATGCCTGGCTTAGAGGAGGAGCTCATTAGGAGCCTGGGGGTGGAAGAAGAAAGAGTGGGAAGGAGGGTGGGGAGGAGAGAGAACGGGGTAAGGAGAGGCAGGACGGAGGGAAAGGAAGGCGGCGAGAAGAAAGGGAGGATGGGAAAGGAGAGGAGGGAGGAGCAGAAGGAAGAAGGGAAAGAGAAAGGCATGGAAGGCCAGACTTCAGGAAGAGAGGGATGAAACACGAATGGAACAATCTTATACAGAGCCTGTAGGCTCAGCCTGCGCCTGGGCAAGGTAGGGCAGTCCTGTGAGCAAGGACTGGACAAGTACTGATTACACATCAGTCCCCAGATTCTGCAACCCAGAGCCCAAGGAGACACAGGGAACCTGAGTGCTCAGAGCTTTCCTCCAGGGCTTCTCTGCACCCTGGGTCACATCAGCACCACCCTTTGTGGCTCCTCATCTGCCCAGGGAACTGAAGAGACAGACTTCATTTTCAGTTTACAGATGCAAACACAGAGGCAGCGAGAGGATGCAGGATATAGTTATACACACAGCTGTAAACTGGAAGAGACCATCTGGACCCTATTCTCCCAAACCTTTGTTCATTCATTCATTCATTCACTCATTCATTCCTCTCTGTCTCTCTGTCTCTGTCTCTGTGCGTGTGTGTGTGTTCATGTGTGTGTTCGTGTGTATGCATGCATGTAGAAACCAGAGGACAACTTCAGGTGGTGTTCTTCAGAAACATTCCACCTTGTTTTATGAGACAGGGACTCCCACTGGCCCAGAGTTCATCAAGTCAACTAGACTGTCTGGTCAGTGAGCCCTGGAGACCTGCCTGTTTCTGCCTCCCCAGGGCTAGGATTATAATCAGGCACAACCATGCCTGGCTTGTTTTATATGAGTGTTGGGGATTGAACTCAGTTCTTCGTGTTTGGGTGGCAAGCACTTTACAAACTGAACTGTCTTGTCAGTCCTTGGACTTGTTGGTTTAAGCACTTTACAAACTGAACTGTCTTGTCAGTCCTTGGACTTGTTGGTTTAAGCACTTTACAAACTGAACTGTCTTGTCAGTCCTTGGACTTGTTGGTTTAAGCACTTTACAAACTGAACTGTCTTGTCAGTCCTTGGACTTGTTGGTTTAGGCAGTATGGCAGATTGAAGCCAGGACCTCATGAATGCTAGGCAAACTTTCTACCACTGAAATATATCCCCAGTCCCAAACCATTGTAGGTACTGCATGTGCCCCCTCTAGAAAGGCATTTGGGTCTGAAAAGAGGCCACCTCTGAGGCTGAGGAACAGCAGGCTTGGTCTACAGGCTCTGGGGCGCAGCTGCCCTGTACTCTGTGTATGAGCAATGCCTCTCCTGCTGGGGAGGGAAATCTGCCTGTGGGAGAAGAGAGGCACAGTTCACCAAGGTCAGAGTAATTGCGCTTGATTAATGACCAGTCTTTTAGTGAGCCCCATGCAAGAGCTCCCAACCCCACAGTCCTCCCGGTACATTTAAAGAGCAGATTTCATGTCCTCTCTGCAGGGCCGAGAAATCAGAACCTCCAGCTCTGAAAGAGAGTTTTGACACCCCACCTCACAGATTTACTTACTGTTTTTAGGTCCGGTCCATTTCAATGAAGAGAAAGAGAGATCACGGAGTATTGCCTGCATGTAAATAAGTGCACCTGAGTTGTGTAAAGTCCTTGGAGAACAGAAGAGCATGTCAGATCCCCTGGAACTAGAGTTACAGACAGGTGTTAGCTGCTGTCGTGTGGCCAGGAATTGAACCTGGGTCCTCTGGGAGAGCAACAAGTATTCTTAACCACTGAACCATCCCACCTAGCTGTACATTTTAGGGGAAGCTGCTTGAAGCTCATTGCTGCTAATCCTGTGATTTTTCATTTTTTCTCCTGAAACCTTCCCTATGTAACTCCTTCATACCACGTCTAAGGCTCACGAATTCCATCTCCTGTAAAATTGACCATTCAAGGAGCTGGAGAGATGACTCAGTGGTTAAGAGCACTGGCTGGTCTTACAGAAGACCTGGGTTCAAATCCCAGCACCTACGGGGCAGCTAACAACCATGCATAACTCCAGTTCCAGGGGATCTAACATCCTCTTCTGTCCTTTGCGGGCATTGCACGACCTGGGTGCACTTACACATATGCCAGCAATACACTCGTACACATAAAATAAAAATAATTTTTAGAAAGTTATATTAAAAAAAGATGGACCAGGGGATCCAACAGCCTCTTCTGTCCTCCAGGGGCATTGCACAACACGGGTGCACGTACCTACACACAGGCAATGCACGTAGACACATAAAATATAAATGATAAATAAAATTTTTTTTTAAAAAAGATGGACCATTGAATGCCCCTTCCTGCGCTGACTCCACGGTCGTTCAATGTTTGCTCTGGACTGTGCCCTGCACATGTTCTGGGTCTTAGCTCATGTATACCCACTCTCCTGTGTGCTTATGCGAGTGGGAGGAGGGGACGTAGTGAGGAGCCTCCTCCTAGTCAGGGTCATTACATCTACTTCAGCTGGTGCACCCCTACCCCGAACCCTGTCTGTTGACTTTTACTGGGGCTTAGCCTTTCCCTGATGATATTAAGGGGTTGGGAGTTTTGTGTGAGATGTATGGAGTGGCAGTCTCCACAGGTGGCCACTGCCAGAGCCTCTAACCCTGAAGAGGAGCTTCCACAGTGACCTGCTCAGCCCCTTCATGTCCCCTAGAGAAGGAAGAAGGAAGACACTGTGTAGTAGCCCTCTGATCTGTGAACTTGGATCTATCAGCTTCACAAAGGAGCAATCCAGACTCTAGCTGAGGGAACAGCCTTCAGCCCATACCTGCATGTTCTCACTGGTGGATTCCGATCACCAACAAGGAAAAGGATGCCAAGGGGCAGGTACCTTCCTCCTATATGGCACCAGTGTTTTCCTGATCTCTTCCTGCCTGTGGAGTCTCAGACCACCAATGGTTGGTTACCATGGCAACTATGATCTTCCCTTTTTTCTGTTCATTTTTCTGCAACTGGGTCTTTAAAATTTTTTATTATTCATTGTTCTGTGTATGAATGTTTCTCCTGCATGTTTGTAAGTACACCATGCATGTTATACCCTGGAGGCTAAAAGAGGGCATCAGATATGCTGGAACTGGAGTTATGGGGTTATTAGCCACCATGTGGGTGCTGGGAACTGAACCCTGGTCCTTTGCAAGAGCAGCCAATACTCTTAACCATCTCTCCAGCCCGTCAGCTTTGTCTTACTCCAGTGACTATGGGTCTATTGGGAGAAAGAGTGGGGGTAGTGGAGGGAATCACATCAAATCACAGCTTCAGTGAGGAGGAGGGGGAGGAGGGGGTTAACTCATGGACCAGTTCTGGCAATGATGCAATCACAGGCCTTGGGGGTTCCCGGGGCTCCTTCCAATTTCTTCCTCTCATGTGACATCACCAACACCCTGATGGGTCGGTCCATCCTGGACAAAACTCCCATTCTTTCCCCACTTCTCCTGCATCATCTACCAGTCCAGGTTTGCAAAGAGGTAGCGGTCTATGGCCCCAGTTATGTCACTTGTTAGCTGTGTAGCCCTTCATCATCGCCACCGTCTGTAAAATGACACACGCGCTTGCCCGCAGCTGCCATGCTGGCTTTGTCCAGGTGGAGTGGAGAACGGAAGTTGCTGCAAAGCAGTGCAAGAAGGGAACCTTCTGGATGGCCGGGTGACTCCCCTCAAGTTGCTGCAAAGCAGTGCAAGAAGGGAACCTTCTGGATGGCCGGGTGACTCCCCTCGTAAGGTCTCTCATCCCCTTCTATTCATCTGCAACTGGTTTAGCAACTCTCATCCAGCTGGTTTCCTCCAAAGATGTGATTTGAATGTGAAATGTCCCCACAGGCTCAAGTCTTTGAACATTTGGTCTCCAGCTGGGCTGTTTTAGAAGGTAGAGGAGCTTCAATAGAGGAAGTGAGTCACTGAGGGCAGGCCTTGAGGTTTGATAAACCAACCCTACTTCCTGTTTGTTCTCTGCTTCCTGACTGTGGATGCAGTGTGACCAGCAGTCACATGCCCCTGTTGCAGTGCCTCCCCCGACCCCTGCCCTCAGGGTGGACTGTATCTCTCTGACACTGTGAGCCCAAATCAGCCCTCCTCCCCTAAGTTGCTTTATGTCAGGTATTTGGTCACAGCAGTGGGAAAAGTAAGGAATACAAAGACCCTCTATTGCATTTTTTAAATGCAGTTTCTTTCTTAAGCATTCACTTGGCTTTGGCTTCTGTGAAGTTTTCTCAAACTTCATAATTACAGTGACAGAGAGGGCCGGATCCAGCATCTGAAGCAATCCTTTCCAGAGAAAAGAAAGGTGTAGATAGAAAATCTTAAAAAGGTGACTTTCTGAATGTTGTGATATATACCTTTAATTCCAGCACTCAAGAGGCAGAGGCAGGAGGATCTCTGTGAGATGGAGGCCAGCCTGGTCTATGTAATGAGTTCCAGGCCAGCTGGGGTTATAGGGAAAATCTGTTTCAAAAGAAAAAAGATCAAATAAAATTAGGTGACTTAGCAATCATTTAAAATGGCGAGAAACCACCAGTGCCTACTTCTTTAAAAAGCTAAACAGTCCCAGTTGCTTCATAATTCTGAGAAATGGATTGAGCAAATTCATCATCATTGTATGCATGTCAGAGAGTGGACTTGGCAAATTGGGTCAGCTGTGACATGACACATGAACCCATCTCACAGCATCTCACTGTGTCCATAGTCCATCATTGACCAAAATGTTAGGTGGACCATGGTGACAGGACAGATGCCACAAAATCCAGTGGAAGCAGAGTGTTCTGAATAAACACTGCCCTGTCTATCTCTAAAATATGTTTATCCTGAGATGGCTGGCTATAAACTCTTAGTCTTTTCTTTATATAAGAAATTTTTAGGCATGTGTGACTGTGGGGGGGGGGTATGTATGAGGGCCAGGGACAACCTTGGGTGTCATCCTCAGGCATGCTGTTTGCATTCTTTGATATGGGGACTCTCACTGACCTGGAGCTCACCAAGTAGACTATACTGGATGACCAGCAAGACTTGGGGATCTTTTTTGCTCTACTTCCCCAACCCCGGGATTACAGTGTGCATGCTCAGCTTTTATATGTTTGTGCTGAAGATGGGGCTCAAGTCCCCCTGCTATCTCCCCAAACCCTGTTGATAACAATTATGTGACATCATCTATAGAAAACCTAGAGTATAATTCAGTATCTTTAGCATGATGGATCAAAAGCTTTAATATTTGGAATACATAAAATACACGGCTCACCTAGAAATCTTGTCACTGTAGATATGGGTGTGTGAGTGGCGCCTGAGCCTTGTGATTCTTCTCAAACAAATGAATGAAAGGGATGGGCTAACGTGTTAAAACTGCACAGTTTAGCATCGTCCTATTCAGAAAGGAATTCCCTTATGACTAGATTTCATTCTGAGATCTCTTCTTTGAGTTTTGTATATTTGATTCAGATTTTTCATAAGGTAGCTTCAGGCTCTCTCTCAACACCTTAAGTACCCATAACCCCTGGTGTTCATGTTGTCCAGCTCTCTGATTCTGCACTGTTCTGCCATAACCTTTGAGCAGGCACAGAGCACAAGAACATTTCTGGAAGTCATTTGCACATTGGAGTAGGGGTGGTAGGGGACTGGACCTAACGGCACATAGGAACAGATTCACTCCAAGGATGGAAGTGTAGATTGTGATGTCAAGCAAACTAAGACAGACTTGGAAAGATGGATGTCGTGTTTTCTCTCATGTGTAGAGTCTGGATTTTCAAAAAGAAAGGCACAAGGAGCATGTGGGAGAAGTGAGGACCAGGGGAGGAGAGGGCAGGGCAGAGAGTTATGGGGGATGAATACCATCAAACACAGTACCCGTGTATGAAAATCATGCTACAGCTCATTACTTTGTTCAATTAACAAAAAATTACTCTAGCTAACATAAAATACATCCCATCAAATCCAGTGTAAATAATGTCCCTGTGCCAGCATCCCACAGAGATCATTTCAATGGATGGTGGTCTGGGTAGGTTTGGAAGGAGGCAGATGTTTAAAACCAATCACACACACACACACACACACACACACACACGCACGCACGCACGTGCATACAGACTATAGTATATCCAGAAATGGAGCATTACATATTCCTAAAAAGTAACAAGTTATCTGATCATACATGTTGTATGATCCCAACTAAATAACATTCTAAAAAAGGGGAAGCCATAAAGACAGCAAAAAATCAGTCACTGCAGGGATTCAGCAGAAGGAGGGCTGAATAAATGGGGGGATTTAAAGGGAGGGGAATAATTTGTATGATAAAACAGTGTGCGTACATGGCATTCTACCTTAGTCCAAGCCCACAGAGCACATAACTCCAGTGAATCCTGCTAACTGGTGTGAGGGTGCAGCCTGTCAGTCACTCTAGATGCCCCACCCTCTGGGGATGTGACAGTGGGACTAGCTAGGCCTGTGCAGTAATAGGATTGTGTATATTACCTCTGAGCCTTCCAAGTTTTGCTGTGAATCTAAAACGCGGGGTGAGCGGGGGGGGGGGGGGGGGGGAGAGAGAGAGAGAGAGAGAGAGAGAGAGAGAGAGAGAGAGAGAGAGAGAGAGAACCATTATTTTTAAAGTATCATGGTCTAGTGGACACGTTACTGAGACTCCTCCCATGGATGAGGTCCTGAAACTTGTGTCATTCAAACATGTAAAAATGGACCAAACAGGCCTAAGAAACAATGTGCCTGACATTTGGTAAATTAAACTTGAAGCAATGTAGGACGCATCCAGCCAACTCAGACCTGTGGCCAGACAACAAGACTCACATCACAATTTGCAGAGGAGATGGACAAGGCTAGCTCTTTCTAGAGGCTCTTACCCAGAAGAGAGTGAAAATTGTTTCTACTGTAATTAACACCCTTGGGCAGCTCAGCTGGTCCAGTGAACTGCAGACTGGACAGAGTTTCAGCTCTAATCGCTAACAAATGATGGGATTCCAGGACATAGTGGACAGAGCACTGAGTGCCTTATGCAGCAACATCCTTTCAGGTCTTTCAGCGGCTCTGTGATGATTACCATCTTAGAGATAAAGAAATTAAGGCTCGGAACAGTAAGGCAGCTTCCCAGAGTGCTTACAGATAATCAGTAATGCTGAGGCTCAGAGATGTGCCAGGCTCCTTTTTCCTATCAGGTTTGGGTCAATGCCTTCTACTCTCCAGGTTTTGCTGGGTTTAGCATGTGTATAATGTGTGATAGTACAGGCCTGGATGTCCTCCCCAAGAGAGTCTGTCTATATTTCTCAGAATCTCAAGAGAAAAGAGAAACGGCTAAAGGTCTCTCCAACAGAGGGGTTGGATACAGGGTCTTCACTTGGCTGATGTAAGGGCTGAGAAGCCAACAGGAAAAGGGCAGCACAGCCCAGAGACCAACAAAAACAGGTGGCTGTTCTTCCTCCTTGGGCTGATGGGACAAGAAAAAGTGGGTTCCCTGGAATCAGAAGCTGGGGCATCCGGTGGGTCCTAGAGCCTGAGCAGAGGCTTCCCAGGGAGCTGAAATTGTGTGCTGGACAAGGGTTTGAAGGGAGCCTGGAACAGGAGTAGTGACAGTGGCTGAAGGTGCCCCAGAAACAGGTGTGGTATCCTACCTCTTCCCTTCCACACTCCTGTCTTCCAGCCTCTCACCCATTGTCCAGCCTTTTTCAGGAGCCCAGGAAACAGAAGGGAAAGGACAGACACTGGATTCACAAGCTGACCTGCATGTAACCACACCAAGGCTATGCAAAGTGCTTAGAAAGAGCTTCAGACTGCTGATTTCCAAAGTGGGAGGCTAGAGCGAACAGGCAAGAACAGAGAGCAAAGACCCTAGCGGGGACGCCACATATCTGGATAAACTCTCGACTGTACAATGATGTGGTGGGATGGGAGGAGTAAGGAGGAAAAGCAGATTGGACAGAGTGCATCCCATTCAGCCCGCAAATTTCAAATTGGTAGTGATGTGCTGGGAAGGTTAATTTTCATCTTAAAACAGAGACAAGCCTCAGGACCACAGACACGACCTGCCCCTCACTGGGTGGCTGGCAAGGAGGCATGGAGGAGGGCAGTCCAGGAACAAGGAGTGACTGTCCCCATGTTCTCTGGATGCATCAGAGGCTGACAGCTCTCCTGTCAGCAATCAGCTGCCTCCTTCTTGAGGGTGTCATAGGCTGGAGTGGGCGGCATCAGCTGGAAGCCTCTCCCCACTTCTCAAAACCAGAGCCAGCTACTGAGAAATGCCCTAACCTCCCCTCAGCCCAGAACACAT
This sequence comes from Nannospalax galili, assembly GCF_000622305.1. Lineage (NCBI taxonomy): Eukaryota > Metazoa > Chordata > Mammalia > Rodentia > Spalacidae > Nannospalax > Nannospalax galili. The sequence continues at coordinate 2,163,480 of NW_008350324.1, read as the reverse complement.
TTCTCCACCCTTTCTGGTATTAATAAATGGCTCCTGAATCCAAAGCTGTCTGTTCACTAAAGGGGACCCAAGATTTTGCAAGGCGTCTTATGTTGTGATAATAATGGTAACATCATATCTTGGGGATAAGAATTGGAAAGGTTATGGTTTAATAATGATGAGTTTGTGTGTCAAGTTGACAAGGGGTCAATTGTGCTGGGTAGCTTTAGTGTCAACTTGACACACCTGGGTTGAGGGAGCCTCAATTGGGATATTTCCTCCATAGGACTGGCCTGTGACCATGTCTGTGGGGCATCTTCTTGATTGTAGAGTGATGTGGGAGGACCCAGCCCACTGTGGGTGGTGCCACCCCAGGTAGGTGGGCCTGTGTTGCATAAGAAAGCAAGCTGAGGGGCTGGAGAGATGGCTCAGTGGTTAAGAACACTGGCTGTTCTTGCAGAAGACCTGGGTTCAAATCCCAGCACCCACATGGCAGCTAACAGCTGTCTGTAACTACAGTTCCAGGGGATCCAACAGCCTCTTCTGTCCTCTGCCGGCATTGGTGCACTTACCTACATGCAAGCAATATACGCATACACATAAAAAAGAAGTTTAAAAAAAAGAAAGCAAGCTGAGCAGGGGGCAGGGCAGCAAGCCAGTAAGCAGCATTCCTCCATGGCCTGTGCTCCATCCAGCTCCTGCCTCCAGGTTCCTGCCCTGAGTTCCTACCTTGGGCTCCCTGATGAACTGTGACCTGGGAGATGTAAGCTGAATAAACCCTTTCTTCCCCAAGTTGGTATTGATCAGAGTATTTTGTTACAGCAGTGGAGAGACAAACTAGGACACAAGGAGAGAGCTTGCTTCCCAAGACAGCCCCCAGCAATTCCCCAGTTGAATTGACTGCAACTTCTCCTTCTCCTTCAGTACCCTCTGATTCATTTGTCCTTTGGATTCTTTCATCCACCCAGGCTGTTTCATTGTTCAGGTGTTTGGTTGGTTTTATTTTCATTTTGCATATACATGTTTTTCCTATATGTATATGTATGTGTGTAATGCCCATGGAGGGCAGAAGAGCTCATTTAATCCCCTGTAACAGGAGCTACAGATGATTGTTAGCCACCGTGTAGGTGTTGGGAACCAAACCCAGGTTCTCTGTAAGAGAAACCCATGCATTTGACCAGTGAGCTGGCTCTCCAGCCCCAGTATTCAGATGTTTTGATCTGCAGTAGTTGAGTCTATCCATCACTGCCAGGTCAGGTCTACAAAGCCACATTGGACCCTCGGCTGTTATATGTGGTTGTTTGTGATCACAACTCCAAAATGCTGATTTAGCAGACTGGAAGTCCACTTCTCTCTCACAGAAAAGAAGCTCTGAGGCAACTAAGTAAGGGTTCTGTTTCATGACGATCCAAGCTGCTTTTCTTGTTCCACAATTCTAAACTTCCTGACTCCTAGTCCAAAATGGCTACTTGATCTCCAGCCTTCATGGCTGCATTCCAGCCACAGGGAAGGAAAAAGGAAAGAAGACGCAAAGGGCTTGATCCAGCTTTCTTTTAAAGACATTAACTACACACCAGTACTTAAATCTCAATAGCCAGAACACACATAACCACACTTTGCTGAGAAGAAGGCTGGGAAGAAGAATTTGTTCCAGACATCCAGTGCCCAGCTAAGCAGGGAGGATTAGTTGCTAAGGAAGAACAAGAACAGACATAACCAAATGAACACTGATCTCTGCTGTATTTGTTCAACTAGTCCACATGGCCAAAGGCAGATTATATCTATGTCTGCTATGCAAACACAAATCAAGACAGTTTAAGATGTTGCAACGCATACTCAGATCCATCTATACATTCAAGCACTTCATTCAGCTAACAAACATTTACAATTGGGTGAGACACGAGACACAAAAATTCAGTAGGAATGTTCTTCCCCAGGAAGAACAATCGAGTCTGGGCTTCCTTCCGAGATTTTTAAGGGTGACACTTAAGGAGTGCAGATCTTGGTCCCTAGAGATCCTACACAGACTGCTGCTAGTCCATCCTTCCCCAGCCCCATGTGCGCTTCCAGAACTTTTCAGTGTCTATCTAGAGCTTTTCTTCCTGGGTAACTTCAGAGTGGCCTGCTCTGCCTCCTCCCCCAGTCATGTTCAAGGTCAGAATCCAGCTGGAGGCCTCAAACGGACAGAAATATTTATGCCACATCCTGAAGACCAAACCAAAGAGATGGCCTGATGCCTCTTGAAAGGAATCACGGCGGAATCTCCAGAGATTAAGAAAATGACAGTGACCAAGTTCAAAGGGGAAGGGGCGAGAAGTGGAGATTAAAGCAGCCCGGCCATCCGTTATTTTGATTTGTGCTTTTTGAAAAAAAAATTAATTTCAAAGAGAATTAAAGGAAATGAATTAAGGCCTCATTAACCCCTGACAACCTCAAGAATATTAATCCGTCTTCCATCTTCATTAAGACTCACCAGCCTGTCCTGAGCTGGGGTGATGGGGAGAGCCAGCTGTGGATGGGTTTCTGACCTGCACTTTGTGCCCCGTCTCCTTCCCATCAGGCCCCTCTCCAGTTCATGCTTTTGTTTGACATTTTAGAAAGAATCATGAGGTGCTGAGTATCATTAACTTCTAAACACCTATGAAATCAGTAGGAAAGTGCAAACATTGTGCCACCCCCCCCAGACCGTCTCTACCATTGATCCACCCTAAAGTGTCCCCTCCCCCAGCTCTGGGGATGAAAAGGAGGTCCTGAGCAGACTGACAGTCTTGAGAAGAGAGGGTGCAACAGAGGGGGCCACGCAGAATAAATGAAAATATGATTGAGGCCTTACTTCAGTCCAGTTCACACATGGTTCTGGGCATTTAATAAACAGGTTGACACCCCAAGTTTCCCTCATTAGGTGAATGTGGAGACCTGGACCATCATAAATCAGAAGAGTAGGTTATCAAAGCGTGTGATCTTTAACAGCGTCAGGGCGCCCTCCTGTCTGCTCACAGAGAGGGAGCAAGCTGCAAGCTGTAAAGAATTAGTCCCAGCTCCGTGATTTAATATACACAGAAGAGGGAGGCTGGGCAGGCAAGGAGAGCTTGTCCAGGTAGCAGGCACATGTGGTGACTGGTGGGGTACAGCCGTTTTGGAGTGCTTGGTACCTGGGGAGCAAAGATAGGGTATGGCCCTATGATGGATCAAGAGACAAGCCTGTGTGTTAGGGATACTGGGAGAGATGGAGAAAACCAGCAATGGGGATAATGGGATTTCAAAGCCCAGGAGTCTCCATTGGAAAGCCTCTAATCCTGTTTCCCCAGCAAATCATTTGGAAAACTGTTCAGTTATTTCTACTGAAGTTAAAGACACATCTCTTGTAAGAAATCCAAGAGAAATGAATACATGTGTCCACAAAAGACTCACATGCAGACACTCAGGACAGCTGTCTTTATGACAGGCCCAAACTGCAACAACATAAGTAGGATGGCAAACTGTGGTATGTCCATACAATGGAATATTATTTAGCGGTAAAAAGAAATGGATAACAGACACATGTAATGTCACAGATGAGTCACAGAGTTGATATTGAATGAAAGAAAATTACATATCATTTGATTGCTTTTCCTTGAAGTTCAAAGAGAAGCAAAAGTAATCTATGGCCATAAAAGTAAAAATAAGACAATAAAGGGAACAGGACTGGGACAGTCTAGAACTTTCTAGGGACACGGAAAGCTGAAAATCTGGAAGGTGATTATGGAAGTGAACACATTTGTCAAAATCATCAACCCTTACACTCAGCATTTGTACACCTTTATATATGTAGTGCACTCCAACACAATGCTATAAAGACCAAAGACTAATACAATTGCAGATCTTAGGGCCCTTGCACAGGCTGTTTCCTTTGCTTGGAATAACATTCCCCATTTCCCCATACTAACATTTATAAAGCTGTCTTCAGACTGTCATGTGGGTCTTGACTGTTACCTCCTCTGAGCTGGGGCCATTCACTGTGGCATTATTCTGGTTTCCTATGAAGTTGACTTTCACACACACACACACACACCTATGCACAGTGACAGTCACCATCCTCTTTTCTGTCTCTGAGTCTTAGAGAGTTCAGAGAAGTGGAACCACAAAGCATTTTTCTCTCTGTGACTGGAACTTATATTTTGAAAAGAGTCCTCCTGAGTGATTCTTAATGACACCTTCAAATATTGATGGAGAAACTGAGGCCCAAAGAGAAGGTGTTTTTTTCAGGGTCAGAAAGAGCCCATTTCTGAGCTGAATTCTTATTACCAACACCTTCTGCTGCTTCGTGATGGCATAGCCATGGGCATGCTATGTATTCTTCACCACACACCTGGTGTGTAAGAAGAGATCTCATTCCTGTGCATCTGCTTCTGTGCTCCTTGCACAGCCCCGAGTGTCCAGAGTGGCATGGAAAGGTCACAGGGGGCCAATGATCTGACACCGATACTTGTTTCTTAGCCCCAGATTCTGCCGTCTTCAAGGTCCACGACCTACTGAGGCTCATCCCTTTGTCTGGACATTAGAGAAGATGGAGTTGACCTTTGAAAGTCATCCATGAGCCCACATGACATGGTCCGCACACAGCATGGAAAGTGCTGGGCACATGGTGAGGTCTCAGAGAGTTCTGCTCACAGGTAAGACACTCCAAGGCCAATTCTTTACATTTGAGGGTTTTAGAAGCCTCAGTGTTCCTACAGTGGCTGAGCTGACATCATAAAATGAGAGATTCAGCCAGACTCTCTGTCTGTATTCTTGGTTAAACCGTGGCATGGATAGAAGTCAGCTTTAAGTCACAAGGATCTGGGTTCAGATGTTTAAATTAGCACTCAGTGGGATCAAGAGTTTGAAGCCAGCCTGAGCAACAGAGTAAGACCCTGTGTCCAACATCAAATAAATAAATAAATAAGCTTGGCACTGGGAAAAAAAAAAAACCTGTTCCTTTGTAAACTCAAGAGAACAAGGCTTCTGTATTGGTTGCTTTCAAATCACTGTGACCAAAGCAGGTTAGCTGAGGAAAGGTTTATTTTGGCTCATGGTTTTGGAGACTTTCAGCCCATCCTAGCAAGGACAGCATGGTGGAGTTCATGGCAAGGGTGTGTGGGAAAGGCTCCCAACATCACAGTGGACCAAGAAGCAGAGGGCACAGGCTGGAACCAAGAGGAGGTGTGGCGCTCAAACGCCTATGCTTAGTGACCCACGTCCATCAGCCAGAGATGGCACCACCCTCTGAGGCGCAAGCATCACAAACAGGAACCCAGAGTGTCATTTACACTCGCACCATGCAACCTTATTCAGACTTCTTCCAAAGTGAAATTGGGATGTCCCTTTCTGCCTTCTTTTTCTTCAGACCCAGATTTGAGTCCACACTGGTACAAGGGACCTTTCCGACCTTCCACTGGAGAATGAACTGGTTGAGGTGTGAAGTCAAGAGAGGAGGAAGAAAAATCTTTCTTGTCAAAATGTGGAAAACTGAACCTTGCTTATTTCAACCAAGAACAAAAGCAGAGGTGTCAAGCATGGCTTATTATTTAGAGCCAAGAAAGGCCTATGGATCCAGCTAGAATGAGAGGTGACTGTTTCAAGGAGACTAAGTACAATTGCCCAGCACTTCCTACTTTGAACCTTGAGCTTTGCATCTGGAGAATGGGGACATATCAGCACTGATCTCATAGGGTTGACTGATAAATGCAGCTGTAGTGATGATCTGTTCCCTATCAATCTGCAGGCTGCCTTTCCTTTCAGCACTCTGCTGTGGTACACCATCCCTTAAAATTGCTTTAATTTTTTTTCACAAATTGTCATTGTTCATTACTTTTGAAAATCTGAGGTATTTGACTCTCTCTCTCTCTCTCTCTCTCTCTCTCTCTCTCTCTCTCCTTACATTTGCGAAGGCTTTTTCCAATTAAGCATACCTTTATAGATTCCAGGTAGAAAAATCTTGGGGGTGAGCAGCACCATTCAACCCACTGTGAACAGAGATGAGAATGGCTCCCTGGCCCTGCCACTTAGCCGAGCAAACGAAACGGCATCATACATATGCAGCTCTCCACAGATGACAGTCGATAAAACACTGGGTATCAATCTTTTTATAAAGAATGCTGTTCCTTCAACTCCTCAGGAATAAAGCAAAGTAGAAATAAGCACAAGTAAATAATTTTGTGGCTCAGCTGGATGCTAAAAAAAATGTGGTTTTCTTGAGTTATCCATGAGGCTTTTCTAGCCTTAAAGAGACGGATTTGGGTATACAGATGCACTCCTTCTTTCTCTCTCCCTCTGACCCCCGGTCCTCTTGTCAGAGCTCAGCAAGTTGGCCATTTCACTCAAAAAAGAAAAAAAAAGCTTCAGAAGTCATAGATTCGACTGAATCAATTAGCTGCATTACATTTTGTTCGGAATGAAAAGTCAACCTTTCATTTCAACACTCAGCTTCACGTGCATTGATGACATTGAGGTTAAATAGAAACTCTTTACCGCTTCATTATTTTAAAGCATAGAGTTGTCTTGATTTTTAAAACCCTGAACATCAAGACTTATAAAAGAACCAAACGTGGGAGCGATTGCTTACAGAAAGGTTTGTCCTTGACCAGAGAACATTCCTGGTGAATTTTTGATGGCTTCAATCACAAGAAGATAATAGAGCAAGAGATGCAGTTGAGGGCCCAGAGGAGGGCATTTTGTTCTAGGTTTTGTAACTCTCTAGTTGTGTAGCATCTGCTTCCAAGATGAGAGCTCTGTGCCTCAGTTTCTCCTAAAGAAGAGAGGGCTGGAAGCGGTGCCTGCAAAGGTCCCTCCCAGGTCTAACCTTCTTGTGAACCAAGGTTTTTAAGTCAAACCTTCCAAGTGAACTTTACTCCCTCTGTTAGAATTGAACTCACTGTTTTTTTTTGCAGTTGAGACTCAATATATATTGACCTGGAAACTTCCAGGTTAGTAGATCTAAGAGCAGGGTGCCTTGCAGTGAGGGACATAGACAGGAAATAAGCTACCCCACACAGGAAGTTGATTCACTGTCTCAAGGCATGTTCTAACTTGCTCCAAGGCTGTGTGTCCACTTATGTGGTGGTGGGATCCATAGTGAACTATGAGGGAAAATAGTAAGAGGATCCTTCATGGATGAAATTGGCTTTCAGGGTGGAAGGGAGCAGCTTGGACGAGGACCAGATGGATTTTTGTTCTTGAGCTTGCCCACCAAGATGGCAGAAGCAGGCTTCCTAAACACTCCGTGAGTCTGTGGCTGGTGGATTGGCAGCCGCTCAGAAGATAGGACCAGTAGTGACAGGCTCTTAGAGAGTCTCCAGGAATCCAATGCTTTCTATTGGCCTCCATCAGCAAACGGGAAAGAGGGCAGTGGAAGCAGAGACACAAGGCAGATCCATCACCCCAGACCTAGCTAAGCGAGTGTTTCCTCGTCTGCTGCATGGCACAGTTCACCCCTGGCCATGTCCCTTCTGGCCTTGCTTTGCACACCACCATCTTCACAGCCCTCATCCTCCTGCTCCTCCTCATCGCTTCCTGCCTGTCACCTCCTCTTCTCTCCCCTCCCTGTTCCTTTGCCCTTTTCCTCCTCTTTTTGATTAAAAAAATAGTTTATTATTTTTATTTATGTTTATGACTGTATTGTCTGCATGTGTGTAAGTGCACCCGTATCATGCAGCGCCTGTGGAAGTCAGAAGAGAGCATCGAGTTCATCCTAGAACTGGATTTACAGACAGTTGTCAGCTGCCATGTGGTACTGGGAATCAAAACAGAGGCTCGAGCCAGTGCTCTTAACCATCTCTCCAGCCCCTCCTCTTCTTTTTCCCCTTTCTGTCTCCTCTTTAAAAATGTTTTAAATTAATTTATTTTTATTTCACATGTATGGGTGTTTTGCCTGTATGTATGTGAATAACCCACATGTGTGCAATACTTAGGGAGATCAGAAGAGGGCGTCACACCCCCATGGAACTGGAGTTACAGATGGTAGCTGCCATGTGGGTGCTGGGAGCTAAGCCCAGGTCCTCTTCAAGTTGGGCCAGTACTCTTAATCACTGAGGCATCCCTCCAGCCCCTTCCTCTTTGTTTTTAGTTTCCTTTCTTCCCCCTCCTCATCCTCCTTTGCTTCCTCCTCTTCATCCTCCTCCTTCCCTTCTTTCTTCCCTTCCTTCCTTCACCTTCTCTTTTCCTCTCCCTCTTCTTCTTCTTCCTCCTGAAACTGACAGCCACCACCGTTCTCACCATCATCACAGCCATTTTCCAGTGTTTTAACACACACACACACACACACACACACACACACACACACACATGATGCTGTGCTAGGTCATTCATGTATTCACTTTTCACAACCACCAGAATTTTAAGGAAGCGGTCCTAATCACCTTGGTCTGTCTTTCTCCCCTCACAGGTCCTGAGATGGGCTCTGGATATTTTACTTGTAGGTGGCACCAGGGGGGATGGGGACAGAATAAGTGAAAGAGAAGAAGGGAAACAGAGAGGGCACCCATAAGCAGCCACTTGGGTGGGTCTGTGTCACAGGGTACAGCCCTGCTGCAGCCCTCTGGGATGCTGTAAGAACACAGCCAAGTGATCAGGGAGAAGAGGGGGAGAATTGACGGGAATTCATCTGCCATGTCTCCTCCCTCACTGGTTCAACCCCATTGGTTGACGTTGCTCTCAAAGCCATCCTCTGTGGGTGGAGTGCACATCTGCACCCAAAGGAAGCTCCTGGAAGGATGAGCTTCTGGTAACTACCCACCTGTGTGTGGGCAGCTGGGCAAGAGCCAGGGGACAAAGGGGACACAGATGGGCACAAGGGCCTCAGTAGTACTGTTATTCTAACTAGAGGTTGGAAACATTCTGAACCTTCACCTCCTCTTCCAGATGATAGGAGAAACATTACCAGTCCCCACCTTAATAGGGAAATGGAGGTCATGAATGAGAAGGACTTAGCATACCACCTGGTCTATGAGTACTTGCTAACTGTTCACTTATTTCCATCATGCATTATTAAGGATTACAATTATCTCACTTTCTAATTGAAAATTATTGGCCTGGGTAAGGAGAAGAGCTCAGAGAAGTGAAGTCTGACTCAGACCCCAGAGCTTCCAAATAATAAAAGTGGTGTGTGTGTGTGTGTGTGTGTGTGTGTGTGTGTGTGTGTGCGTGTTGCTCTTGGGACATCATCCACGTTTTTATTCAAACAGTCTTTAGTTGACTGGGAATTCACTGAGTAAGTGAGGCTGACCAGCCAGCAAGCCCCACAGATCTGCATGCCTCTGCCTCCCCAGGGTTGGAGGGTTGGGATTACAAATGTGCCACCATGCTCTGCTGTGAGCCTGGGAACTGAACTCAAGTCCTCGTACTTGCACAGTAAGCACTTTACTGACAGCCATCTTCCCATCCCAGAAATGGCATTGGAACCTGGGTCTATAGATTTGAAATTCTGAGCTATTGGCAGTCGATGCTCTCCAGCCCCACCCAAGTTATTGGCTCTGCACAGCTCACCTTCTGTGATGCACAGTTCTCTGTCCCCACTCAAGATCTCTCAGATGAAGGAGGGAGACGGTTTGGAACATATAGCTGGCAACAATGAAGCTTCTACATTCTATGTCAGCCCATGTTTGCTCCTTACTCGGGCCAAGCACTGAGGTTGGAGACTAGGCTGCTTTGGAGAAGACACTGGAACATTCTGAACCTTCATCTCCTCTTCCAGATGATAGGAGAAACATTACCAGTCCCCACCTTAATAGGGAAATGGAGGTCATGAATGAGAAGGACTTAGCACAACACCTGGTCTATGAGTACTTGCTAACTGCTCACTTATTTCTATCATGCATTATTAAGAGTATAATTATCTCACTTCCAAATTGAAAATTATGACATTATCCAGGGCAGAGTCTCCACAAGAAAAGGTAATGGGAATAAAGAAACAAGTTTAAACTCGATTGTCCTCAGTGGTCCACACTGAGCAACTACAAGCTGGCCACTGTGTGTGCAACTTCATGGAAGGGAAGGATGAGGTCCACAGATGCCTATGGATGACTGACCAGGCCCTTGGGCTGCAGAAGCCAAAGGTTAACTCATTAAGGCCCTGTTTTTGCCCTTTGTCTCAGGGAAGCCTGGTCACAAGCTGCCAACAGCAGAGCCTTCTTGTTAAAACCTAGGGCAGATCACTCATACCTCTGGTTCAAAATCACACAACGATTTCCTTTACACCAAGAGGAAATCGAAGCCCTGACATTGGCCCTGGGCCTCATACTACCTGCATGCTCAGAACTCCCCTCCCCGCTGTCTCTTCTCCCAGCATCTCTTCTAGCTCCCGCCCTCCACTTGGGCCACACTGATTCTCCTTGGTAGTTTGATGTCTTATGCCTCCTTCTGGAATATTCCTTCAGCTTTGTGGCCCACTTTAAGTCTTTGTAAATGCCACCTTCTCGGTAATGATGTTCCTAACCACGTCATTTAAAAGATAATCTCCCATCCTAACTCATTACCAAGACTCAACTTTTCTTCACTTACCCTACGTGTGTGTGTGTGTGTGTGTGTGTGTGTGTGTGTGTACATGAATATGTGCACATGGTGGGTGGAGGTCAGAGGTCAAAATCAGGTGTCTTCCTTAATCCCTCTCCACCTTATTTTTTGAGACAGGATCTCTCACTAAACTTGGAGTTCATTGATTTGACTAGGCTGGTTGGCCAGCAGCTCCAGACTTCCACCCATCTCTACCTCACCAACATTGGGATTACAGGGGCATGCCATGTGAACTCAAGTCTTCACCCTTTCCTGGCAAATACTCTACCAACAGCCGTCTCCCCAGCCTCACCTCCTCCATATTGTATTGATGCCAATAGACTGCGTAACTCATCTTTGTTCATTAGTTGACAGTTTATGGTTTGTCTGTCTCCTTAAAGAACTGTGTGTCCACTGAGTAGTAGCTGTTCACCTTTCTTATAGACTGGTATCAACAAACAGTGTTAAACATCCTGGGATGCAAAAACCATCTAGAGATGTTGTTGGCTATGACGACTCCAGTGGCAGGGACATGCCATCGGTGTCTGTAAGCAAAGTTGAGGGGTCTTTGCAATGGACTCTCCAGTGCACAGGTCAATGGTGCTGAGGTTGAGCGGTTGCACCATAGAACCGGCTTTGGAGTAACTTTCTTGTTTATTGCTGTATCCCAGCATCTAAAACAGACCCAGCACATGGGAGTCAGGTGATGAATAAACACTAGAAATGGTCCCTAGTGAAGACTTTCAGATTCACAAGATCTCAAGGAATAAAAAATTCCTCTCAAATTAGTAACAGGAAAAAAAAAAAAAAAAACTGAACAATCATTGCCAAAACAGTGAGAAAGATCCAGATCTTGTTTGGAAAGGAATCGCTTTTCACCGGAAGCAGAGATGGCCCTCCGGCGCCCTCCCGGAACTCACACATGGTGTTCTAAGTTTAACACATCTTGTACTCTTTCTGCTGAAACCCTTGGCTCCAACCCATAATATCCCTGAATCCAGGAAACCATTATGACTGGTTGGGGTCAGAGGTTACCGCTATTGTAACCCACTTCCTCCATCAGAGTTTTAAATTTGGAAAATGTTCTTACTGCTATTGTATGCAATGTCAACTCTCAGATAACCTAGGAATTATTTTTATTTGTCTACCATGACCACTGAGCCCTCCCATAAAGTCTTTAAAAATTGTGCTGTGTGGGAGGGGGCTTTCCTCAGAACATAATGTTAACAAGCACAAGTACAGTCACAGCCAGCTGGTATTTTCAGCCTTTAAATGAACAAAAGGAAGGAGAGGTTGTTCAATTCCCAAAGGGGCCCCTAAATTAAATTCCACATTTTTAAGAAGATGGCTTAAAGAGGAAAAACAGGCCAGGATCCTAAGGAAGTGGCAATTTTCAGGAATGGTAAGGATTTTGCTGAGAGCCTGGGGTTCTCTAGAACTTACTACCCACCCTTACCCCAAGAAATGTCATGTACCTATCAATGTGTCCTGGTGGTACAACTGAGGCACCGGAGAAATTTCTGGTTTGGGTAGGAATAGCAGAGATGCCCATGGCAGTGTGTGTGTGTGTGTGTGTGTGTGTGTGTGTGTCAGGGGGAGGGGAGCGGAATGCCAGGCCCTGACATAGTAAGTGGCGGGAAGAAGGTTGGCCTGAGTGACTGTGGGGAAAACTTGGGTGTACTGCCATTTGGAGGAGAAAGGATGTTAGAGGAAGGGGCAACTGGGATGCCTTTGACATGGTGGTCAGGTTAGGAGAAAGGTGTTCTAGTGTGTTCTGTAAGTATCCAGGGAGCCCTTGATGATGCTAAATGCTAACAATACAGACAGACGGGCCATAGCGTGACACCAACTCCATGCTCCATGATCCTGAACTGTATGCTTTCATGGGTGAAATGGGGGTACACATGTAGGTGAGGGTGTGCATGTACCCTGCATGCATGTGGAAGTCAGAGGACAACCTTGATCTTCAGGTACCTTCCTCTTTTTGTTTGAGACAGGGTCTCTCATTAGCCTGAGAATTTCCAACACAGGCTGGGCTAGCTGCCTGGCAAGCTTCCCAGGATCTGCCCATCTCTGCCTCACCTCCCTGGGACAGGCACACACCACCATGCCTGGCCTTTTACTTAGGTTATGGGGATTAGAACTCAGCTCCCCAAACTTTTGCAGCAAGTGCTTTACCAACTGAGCCACATCTCCAGCCCCTGAGCTGTACACTTACCATCACCATGACTCAGTTTCCCCATCTGTATAATAAAAATCCTAGTTACAACCCCACAGAAGTGTCATGAAGATGCTGTCTGGCAAAGTGCTCAGCACATGGAAAGTCTTCTCCAATAAGTAATGGTATCATTTGCACTCAAATGGGGCAACCCACACACCATCATGGTTAAAAGAACTGCTCCTTTTAATTGTGCACCTACTTTGTATCTGGCTCTTGGTTCCTTTTGTTCAGGATGATTTGTACTCTAAAACAGCAATCCTAGACCACTGGGGATAGACCCTGTGAGGACCATTTGGAATTATTTATCTAGAAATGAGCAAATCCTACTTCCAGGTCAGCAAAGTGGGAGCTGATCCAACTCAAGAGTACAACTTATCTTAAGTTATCTTCTGTTGTGGATTGTCACTCTGGGTCCCAGAGTGAGGGTGACAGAGAAGAGGGCCCTGCTGATGTGCAGAGAGCACAGAGCATGTGGGTGAGATAAGTCTGCATTGCTTTAAGCCTTGGAGGTGGAGCCATGGGTCATGGTGTGATTCTGCCTCTCTGGAGACTCATACCACAGGGCACAGTAAGTACCATTCCTGTCTCCGCTCCAGAAGCACCACAAGAAAGCCCAGAGAGCTCAAATGCTCTGCCAGTTTCTGCATCCCCCATGCAGCCTGGGGCTAGACTTAGTAGGAGCTGTGCCTACTTCTGTAAGAACCTAACATTCAGGCTTGATGCTACTATACCATACAGACAAAAGGTCATTTATTAGTGCTTACATGAGAACATTCAAATTACAGGATGATTTAACATGAAGAATTTGTTGACAGCATAAGATATTAGAAAACCCATCTAAGAAAGCCCATACTGGGCTGTGATCTGGCTCACTGTATTAAAGCACTTGCTATACAAGCCTGGTAACCTGACTTTGATCCCCAGAACCCACTTAAGGATGGAAAGAGAGAATCAACTCAGAGTTGTCCTCTGACCTCCATAAGTGCCATGGCATAACCCCCCCCATACACACATACACTAACAATAAATAAAATTTTCAAAGAAAGAAAGCAAGCCCACTTCTCTTGGAAGACCTGGGCACAGTAGACAGACACCTGCGATACAGCTGAAAGACCCAGGGTGGTACTTGGAACTAAGATGCTCAGTACACACGAGTGTGCGCACAATACAGCAGGGCAGAGAAGGGAGGAAGAGAAACTAGCTGCTGCCATACTCCATATCTGCCACCGGAGAGGAGCAGACAGAGGAAGACTCTGGTCACAAAGGTTAGGAGAGCCTTCTAGCTAAATGCTGACCAGCATTGTGGAACCCCCTCTTCCAAGAAGAGGCCCCTGTGGAGAGCCACCAGGCTTACTCCCTGGAGTGGATCATCAGGAACTCAAAACACAGGGCCAACATGAACCAAGACAGGTGAGTGGTAGAGAGTCCCTGGAACTAAAGACACAAACTCCAGAGCCCTCTTTGTCACGTGTACAATAGGACAGTCTCAATAGAATTTAGGAATTCTGAGACAGACGAAAACCTTTCAGTTACAGAAAGGTGACAGGACTACCTGTGTTGTCTTTGTTCTGCGATCCTTAGCCATTGGCTAATGGACAACTACGGTGGACATCATGATGCCTCACCTATGCCATGTGAGGTTGCCCTGACTATACAACACTTTGCCCTGCAAACCAGGGTTGGGACGGGCTGAAAGGAAAGATGCCTGTAGTCAGTGATCCTGGGAGTAAGGCCCTCCTTAAACAGAATCACATCTCAGTCCACCTTCCCCTCCCCTAGTACTGGAGAAGCACTCTTGACCTCCTGTCCGGGGCTTTCTTTGACTAAATGAGCCAGGGTAGGGCTCTGTGCAAGGCGAGTTTGAGAGCGCCCCTCAGCCAATGATGAAGGAAGTTTAGAAGAGCCCTGCTCCTGTTTGCCATCTAGCACAAGATAGCCCTCAAGTCCCCAGTCTGTCATCTCCCCAGAGTCTCTATGTATAAGTGTAAGTTGCTTGTTTAAGCAATAAAAGTACAGCCAACCAGGTAAAATTAAATTTCAGGTAAGTAATGGATACAAAGTCCAGTGGAGGCAAGGTCTGTGCTGTATGCGGCACATGCTAAAACTTTCCATCTTACTTATTGAAATTCAGAATTCTCTGCTGTCTTGTATTGGTTACTTTTGCATTACTGTGACCAAAATATCTGATGAAACAATTTAAGAGCTGGTGGGTAGACAAGCTTGTTTTGGCTCATGGCTTTAGTCTGTCAGGAAGGGGGAGCCATCAGAGAGTCCATGGCTGCAGCAGCCTGTGCCACAGTCTCCTCACATCATAGTGAACCAGGAGGCAAAGTGTGGGGTCAGGCTGGAAGCCCAGACACACACACTGATTTCCCCTCCCACATTCAGGACAGTTGGGGCTTTGGGTGCCACAGTGTCCACAAGGCACTTGGCATATCTGGTGAGCCTCATTGTTGGCTGTGGCTCTTGTTATCTTGTTCTCCTGTGGTTGACTGTGTTGTGCCACCCCATGGCTGTCACGACTTGTGTTCTGTTTCCAAGGCAGAAATTGAAAGTAATACTCTTAATGTGCCAAGGAATTTGGAAAATGACTTCTCCTAGCAGAAAGCTGTGACTCTGAGCCATTTACACAGGGCTCTCCTCCAAAGCCCAGAGTACTCATGACTGTTTCCCATGGATTCGCCCAACAGTTTTTGCAGAGCCTATAGCTTGGCAATGGGTGTCTCTAGATAATCCACAAGTTCACCCCTCTGTTTGCAGTTCCCAGCTCAGACCAGGTTTCCTCATTTTCATACGTCTCTGTGCACTGTGAGCGTTCACCGTGACCATTTCTGATATAACAATTTTTATAAAGCCAGGCATGGCTGAGCACACCTGTACATCCCAGCTTCAAGAGGCAGAGGCATGAGAACCTGGGGCTTGCTGACCAGCTAGGCTAGCCAATCAGTGAAGTTCAGGTCCTGTGAGGGGCTTTGTCTCACCAAAGAAGGTGGACAGTGATTAGCTTGACACCCAATATAGACCTCTGGCCTACACACACACACACACACACACACACACACAGAAATACACACATATACAGTCGTAGACACACACAGACACATATAAGACATGCACACAAATGTACACACAAATACACATATACACACATACGACATAATAGAGAGACACATACAAGACATACAGAGAGAGAGAGAGAGAGAGAGAGAGAGAGAGACTTCCCCCTCCACCCTAATCCTTGAATACCAATGGATAAGTTTTGTGGTTTAATGTAGCACTGGTCTTTCATACGTAGCCCCTGGAAGTCCACATACTTCAGTCTGAAGATAAAGCTGCTGGAATTTTCTGTTTGGCCAGTTTGCCCCTTGAAAACAATAGCCACTTGGCTTTCTGGTGGACAAA
Source organism: Nannospalax galili (assembly GCF_000622305.1). NCBI lineage: Eukaryota > Metazoa > Chordata > Mammalia > Rodentia > Spalacidae > Nannospalax > Nannospalax galili. The sequence goes on along the minus strand of NW_008350324.1, from coordinate 2,147,372 downwards.
GGGGAATCTGGATTTTCAACAGTAGAAATGATCTCATAGGATTCCCTTCGCCTCCCAGCTCTCTATTAGACTTTCAAATTATAAAGCTCATCTTTATCCAAATAATCTCAAACCAGTGATTTTGTGTGTATGTTTGTTTTAAACCTATTCTAAAAGTGAATCGACTTTTCTGATCCTAAATAATATCCCAGAAAAGCTTTCAGTTGCTAATGGCTTCTGATTTCTTATGTTCTTTTAAATCTACTTTAAAATTTTTTTTTTTATCAAAATCACATCTTATTCAGAAGAGAACTTTCACTTTTTATTTTTTTGACTCACAGGTCCTTAATGAAAGCAAATGCCAACCTTACACGGGTCTTGTATGAATTAGGGACCGTGTAAACAGTACTTAACAGTTCTAATTGAAGGTCAGTAAATCCCCGAGAGATTAAATGAATCCTGTGGGGAGCCGTGTAAATCTCCCTCCTTTTATGGCAGAGCAGCCGAGCCCCCAGCCTGCCTTGTGCAAGGCTTAATAAACATGGTATGCATCTAATCAAAACCATTTTGCACCCAAAGGGGTATGGGGTGTAAATCACAATTACTCTTGGCACTAAACCCTTGGCCCAGAGAGGCCCGAGGTTGCCAAATAGCGTCAGGAGCTGACTTCTGGGACTTAGTTGGTCGTCTGGCACAGGTTTCCAGGTCTGCGTGCCCAGCCAGCTTCTCAGCAGGAGAGTCCAGATGAGGTATAAAATCTGAAAAGGATGCTGATTTCCAATGACCTCCTGGCTCCCTCTGGTTCCTTTGCCTTTGCCAACTCTGGCTTGATCAAAAAGACATGATGTATTCATAGGTGTCCATACCTGGATCTGCCCTTGAAGTTCCTCGAGCACACTTCATTCTGTCCACACATCTTGAAAGAAGATGTTGGAAAGCTCCAGGGACCTGGCTTCAAGAAACCAGGGTGAAGAGAATTCAAGAAGGCTCAGTGGCACGGACATGTAATCCCAGCACTTAGGGAGGCTGAGGCTAAAAGGTAATGGGTTTGAGGCTAACCTGGCCTAAGTAAGAAGAATCTTGTCTCAAAGGGGAAAAAGAGGAGCTAAGATTTGTGGCCAGGGTCTATAATGTCAGCTTCTTAGGAGGCTGAGGCAGGAGCATCTCATGTTTAATGCTTTCCTGGGCTACTGTCAGCTTGAGGCCAACTAGGCAATATAGTAAGAACTTGTCGCAAAATAAAAAGTAAAAAGAGAACAGGAGCTACAGCTCAACGGTAGAGCACTTGTCTAGCATGCAGCTAGGCCATAGCTTTAATCCTTAGTGCTTAAAGAGGGAGGAGGAAGTGGAGGAGGAGGAGGAAGAGGGGAAGAGGAGGAGGAGACAGGGCAAGGAGTTTTTTTTGAGAAGAGGTCAAGGCAAAGCTCTTCCCCAGCACAGCTGTGCCTGACAGTCATGAATGAACGTGAGATCACAAGGAAGGAATTGCTAGGAACAACAGGCCACCTATGATCATGGAGATGGGAGAAACCAGTCACTTACCAAGATTCCCTCCAAGACACAGTGTGAGCACCATCCTGCACCTGCTGTATCTGTGAACTCTGACCTTTGAATCACGCATCTCAAGACACTATTTTCTTCATTTCACACATAGGTAAACTGAAGCCCAGAGAGGGGAAAGCATGTCTTCAAGTCACCTGGCTGATTGAGGGACATGCAGCTGAAAGCTGGACCTGCCTGGGTTGCAGAGCCTACTCCCTACAGTTCTGTCAGGCTACTCTTCAGGGAACTGGGACAGGGAACATGCTTAGCCCATTTCTAGAGTTATATGAGGAAGCACTCTGCAAAATCACAGGAAAAAACTAAGGAAGAATGTTCTGGAACAAGACTGCATTAGTTACTCTCTCTCTCTCTCTCTCTGTGTATGTATGTACGTATGTATGTAAGTATGTATGTATGTATGTATGTATGTATGTATGTGTGTGTATTTCCTTGTACATGTGTACATAACAAGAGGATAACCTCGGGTACTGTTCCTCAGGTGCTGTCCATCTTTTCTTTTTTTCAGACAGAACAGAGTCTCTCGCTGTGCTAGAACTCACCAAGTAGGCCAGGCTAGCTCACCCTTACACTTACAAGGTAAGCACTTTCCTGATTCAGCTTTCTCTCCAGCCCTTATATCTGTTGATTTTCTTGTTGCTGCAACAAAATACCTGACAAAAGCAACCTAAGGAAAGAAAGATTTATTTCAGCTTATGGTTTGAGGGAATACAGTCCATCATGGTGGGAAGACATGGCGGCAGGAGCACCAGGCAGCTAGTCACATTGCATCTGGTCAGGAAGCAGAGAGATGGAAGCTGACGGCCAGCTTCCTTTCTCCTTTTGGTGCGGTCTGGGACCCCAGGCCATGGGATGGGCTAGAGTGGGTCCTCTTACCTCAGTTGACCCAATCTGGAAACTCCCTCACAGACACGCCCAGAGGTTTCTCTCCCAGGTGATTCTAGATCAATATTAATCATCACAGACCAAGAAGCTCAGGGGAGGGATGCCAATGGGTCAGGGCCCAAGATGTGCTACTGCCAGACAGGAGACCCTTGGATGACACTTCTCTGCTGCTCAGATGCAGCAGCAACAGGAGCATTAGTCAGATCTTTGTTTCCAATCTTGTAAGTAGTTGCCATGCTGTGGTCCCTCTGCGCATGCTGGGTAGGAATTCTCCACTCCCCCCTGGTTATCGCACTGTTCAGTTGTCTAAGGGTTGACTGGAACACTCTGGGTGTGCCACTCTGAAGTGGCATTAGCTCAGCTACTGGTCGCCACATTGTCACTGTGAATGTTGCAAGCCATCCTGAGGTTGATGCTACAAATAAGATGGTGGTATAGAGAATGACCCTGAGCCCAGGATTCTTTGGAAGCATCATTCATCTGTCAACCATTCCATTTCTGGAGTCTTTCTCTCAATCCTTCTGACTTCATTTCACAACTACAAAGACTGCCTCACTTGGAGCAGAAGTTTTCTGTTACTCCTCCAAGATCTCCCTAGCTGATACACAAGACAGTTAGAACTGAGAGATGAAGAACTCATAGCTCGAGAACCAACCTCATCCTCTGCCTCTTCTTCCTCCACAATCTGCCTACTCACCCCTTCTGTTTTCCCCAACTGTCTCGAATTCCCATTTGTCCATCCAAACTTAGCCTGTGACAAGCCACTTTTGCACACTCTACCAGCTCCCCAGGAATCTAGGATTGGTCCCCAGAGATAGCCAGCTACCCTCCCCAGCCAGCACTTCTCTTTCTTTAACAAGAGAACTGATCCGTTATCTGAGTTCATAGCTCTCTACATATGCTTTCCTTTGAAACTAAGTGATGGCCAAGTGAGTAAGCTCTGGCCGGTGGGAAGTCAAAAGAAGTGATCGGTCGAATACTTAAAGGTAAAGCCTGAACTTGATGTTCCTTTTCTCCCATTGCATAAAATGTGGGCATCATGGCAGAAGTTAGAGCAGCCATCTTAGAGCAAAGATGACTGCCAAGTGTACATTCAGAGGAGACAGAAGCTGCTGAGCCCAGTCTACCACCTTGGAGTGGATATGCAAATGAGCTGTCTGTGTGGTTGGTGTGTTACAGAGAATGAAAAACACTGCCTAGGGCACCGGCTTTTTTCCAGACTTTGTCCTAATGAGTATGTAGCTTTTTAGAGGAGTTGTACCAACTCTTGTGCAAAGACCAGCCTGTGTCTGAGCACCTCCTAGGGAGCTGTGAGTGGGGCAGTTCGAATGATACAGGGACACTGGGCGTGTCTGCCATTAGGCCAGCAACCAATACTGTGACCAAAATACCTGAGAAAGAACTGAAGGCGAGAGTGTGTAGAGGAGGAAGCTTCACCTTTATGCTAGACAGAAGAGAGAGAGAGAGAGAGAGAGAGAGAGAGAGAGAGAGAGAGATACTGGGGACTAGAAATAATCTTCAAAGTCGTCATGCCCTCAGTGGCCTACTTCCTCTAAATAGCTCCCACTTTCTAAAGTTTCCAGAACCTTCCCCGAGCTGAGGATCAGCTATTCAACACATGAGCCTATGGAGATTCATTCAAACTGTAACACAAAGGAGGGTATCCATCAGTCCAACAGGGAGCTCATGAGTTGGATTGGCTGTTTTGAAGGAAAGTCAAAGAGTTGAGTATTTGGACACCCAGGTCAATGAAGCATCACAGATCGTGTCCCTCTGGAGAGTGGAAAATCAGGCGGTACCCATCAAGGTACTCAGCAGAGATACTTTAAATGACCAGTACTCCCTGGAGATGGCAGAATGAGTCCTCTGGTTGGGTGACTTGGGTGATATGTCACAGTATCCCCTTTCAGATAGTTTTCCTTGGTTCAGTCAACAAACGCTTTCTGTACATTGCTCTGCTGGGAAATGTGCTCCTGCCTTGCCCTGCTTCCAACCCCTTCCCTCCCTGTTCCCATCCTTTCCCTGGGCTTCCTTCCTCCATCTCTCACTCAACCCCTATGGTCTGCCTGGAGCCAGAGCTTCAAGAATGAGCTAGCTCCTTAATTGCTTCTCTCTCCTCTGTGACATGGATTAGAGGTGACGTTTCCCGGGCACAGAGCTGCATCCCTGTGGCTGCATATTCCTCCTGTCATTTGAGATCACCGAAGCTGTCACAAGTGGAAAGCTAGAAGCCATTGGAAAAACAGGATGGGGGGGCACCATGGTCCAAGGTGGCATTCAAAGGGTTGGTGAGACTCGCTTCCTAGAGCAGGTTCCAGGGTACTTTCTGCCCTGCTGATCTCTGCCTGGGGAGACTTGACGGAATCTGACATTTTGGGGCTTACCCAACCAGGCTACACCAACCAGGTCTCTCACCCAGAGCATAGGGCAACAGGCTGATTCTGGATAGTGAAGCCAACCTTGGAAAGGGTGTGATGTGAACAAGGAGAATGGGGCAGCAGAGCAGAGCGCTTGCTTTACGACTGCTAGTGGAAGCTGACTGTTACGAGCTTCACATCTGTCATCTGCATGTTTCCAGCCATAAGATCCAGGCAGTAACAGTTACCTCTCAGGGTATGGAGAGGATTAAGTGTGTCATTGCTCTGAGTCAAGCAAACCAAAGGCAGAGGGGTATCTGGGGAATTCTCCCTCATGGGTGCTCAACTCTGCTGATCATCTGTGGTTCATCTTTTACTAATGACACCAAGTTTATTGCCAAAGACTTCTGACAATGAACACATTCCCTGTCTCTCCTCCTACCAAGCTGCCCTCATCCCCTGCCTGGGCACCTCAGTAAGCTCCTGACTGGACCTTCCACTTCTTTGCCCTGTCTCCATCCAGCATCCACTTGGCAGCCAAAGTCATCTTTCAAGAGAAGAAGTAAGACCAGAATACTTCTCCACTTAGCCCTTCAGAGTGATGCTAGGCCTCCCCTTTTGCTGGCCATGTCCCTCTCCAACTTCTCCAGCCCTGCCCCCCTGTCTGGTTCACTGAGCAGCTCTGCCTGACATCTTCCCACCTTGGGTCTGCCAGGTCCACCTCATCTCAGAGCCCTGCCTGAGCTGTCCCTGTATCTGGAATGTCCTTCCATGGTCTCACCTGACTGGTGTCTGGTGACTTCATATCTCTGCACAGATGTTTCACGTAGGCCATCTGTGACAGTGTAACTCAAAGTGACACCCTAAGTTAGCTCTCTCTTCCGTTCTCCTCTCTCCTTCCCCTCTGCTTTCTCCTCCACCTGTCTCCTTAGTTTCTTTCTCTCTCCCCCCTTCCCTCTTCCTTTCCTCCTTTATTCTCTCTGTCTCTCTCTCTCCTTTCCTACCTCTCTTCCTCTCCTCCTCCCCCTCCCTAGTCAGGCCCTTCCCAGCTCTCCTCTTTCTCTCTCCCTCTCCTTTCCTCCCTCCCCTCCTCTCTTCTCCCTCTCCTCCCTTCTCTCTCCCTTCTTTACTTCTCCCTCTCCTCCTCCCCTCGCTCTCCTCCCCCTTTCCTTTCTCTCCCTCCCCCTCCCCCCCTCACTCTTTCATTATCTCATCTCTCCTCCCTGTTCTGTGGCTCACTTCCTTTCTCCTCTGGAGCTCCTCAGCCTGTATAATGACTGTTGTGCTTTCATTGCTAAGCTCAGTGCTTAGAACCAAGATGACTCTGAAACACATCCATCCTGTCCTTGAAGGCTGCCTATGCAGACACACGGGGCAGCACCTTCTCAAGAGCACCCTATAAGAAAGCACATTTAGGGGAACTTGCATCACTGTACCTGTGTGAGTACAGATGCCTTCAGCCATTGTCCAAGCCAACACTTACACAGACAAAGGCCAGGTAGGGCTGTATAATAATCCAACCCACCTTGATTTCAGTCTGGGCCCCAGAATTCAGGAGGATTCAGAACTTGAAGGATCTGAGAGACTGTCTTGTTGGGTCCCCCATTTTCCTGATGGGGTGCTGGCTTGAAGAAGTCATTCACACTATTGTCTCTACTACAGAAGCCCCACTACCCATGGCTTTGAGCATGCCCTCTGCGCGTTCCCCCCCCCCCCATGTCTTTGCCAAGAACCAGGTTCTGAGACTCAGGGGATCTCTCTAAGTCAGAACCTCAAATTGATCTGGACTGAAGAGAGGCCTGGAGATCAGCACAATGCCCATTTGCTTCTGGCATGCAGGATTGCTGTTGTTGGACCATGTCATGCTTATAAGAAACCAGAATCAGTCGCAGGCATTCAAAAATCAGATTTCACATAACAAAATCTTGATTTCTCTCTTCTCTTGTAAAATAAGAACTTCAGGCCGGAAATCCTGTTTGGCAACAACGCACTGGGGCTGAGTGATGGCTGGGTCCTTTCAGAGGCCCCCAGTTCATGCTGCGACCTTGTCTCTCTGTAATGCTTCAGACCCACTACACTCCTATGTAAATAATCTCCTTAGAAGGCGGGGGGCACCCAAGATCAGGGCCCTTTCCATTTCACAGACCGAGACAACTTGGAAAGGTGAACTCATAAGGTCACCTTAGACCCCAGGGTACAGCTGTGGTTTTTCACATCATGGTGGATCAGGAAGCAGTATTGGGGCAGGAAGCAGGCCCAGGCTAGAACTCTCAAGGCCTACCCCTGCCCTATGTCCCCCAGCTAGGCCCTAGTTCCCAAAGGATCTACAACCTTTCATGATGACACCATCAACTGGGGACTGAGTATTTAAACATAGGAGCCTGTGGAAGACATTTCAATTTCTCTCCAATCCTTAATTTTTTAATCATATTTTTAAGATATAGTAAAAGGATTCTCAGCAAAAAAAATTATATAAATAAAAGGATGCACATAACCAAGGAATTTGAAGACAGGGCAGAGCATGTGAGGGCTCTTACCATTAAAGTCAGCACCAAGAGACCATAATATCAACTGTGGTACTAAAATAAAGAAAATGTATAAATCAGTGCATACATAAAAAGCCAGACTGGGGTTGGAGAGATGGCTCAGTGGTTAAGAGGACTGACTGCTCTTCCACAGGAACCAGGTTTTGTTCCCAGTACTCACGTGGTGGCTTATAACTCCAGTTCCACAGATCCAATGCCATTTTCTGGCCTCCACAGGTTATATGACATGAGTATACTTACATACATGCAGACAAAACAATCATACACATAAAAAATGAAATGTTTAAAATGTTTAAGCATTGTTAGGACATTTAATTACTTTTAGGTCTAATTGCTAGTAGTGATCGATATAATAACCTTATTAAAAAACTAACATTGGAGCAATCTTACTCTGTGCCAGGCACTGAGATTTGAACACATTAACTGAATTACCCCCCTCCCTCCCTGTATTCAGTAGTGCTGTGATAATTCCTAAGATAGGAGACTAGGGCTGGAGAGATAGCTCAGCAGTTAAAAGCACTCATTGACTGCTTTTCCAGAGAATCCAGGTTCGATTCCCAGCACCCACATGGTGGCTAACAACCATTCGTAACTGTTCTAGGGGATCCAATGCCCTCTTCTGACCTCTGCGGACATTGCACAACACAGGTGCACTTACATACAGGTAATACACTGATACACATAAGATAAAAAGAATATTTTTAAAAGACAGGAGACTAAAGTACAGAGATATTAAGAGACTTCTGCAAAACCAAACAGCTATGCTACAAACAGATCAAAAAGTGGTATAAATAATCAGATGTAAAATTTCTCTAACCCATGAGTAGAAGGGATCTTCCCAAGTACAAAGTAGGGGGAACCACAGGACAGAATATTGATGCATCTGACGCCCAAAGAAATCAAAAGTCCCTGTATCATCAAAAAGTAAAACATATGTGCCAGGGAGATGGCTCAGTGGTTAAAAACAGTTGCTGCTCTCACAGAGGACCCAAGTTCAGTTCCTAGCACCCAAGTTGAACAGCTCACAGCTGCGTACAACTCCAGCTCCTGGGGATCTGATGCCCTTTTCTGGCCTCCTCAGGTACTACACTCTCATGCTCTAACCCACACATACACACATAATTTTAAAAATAATAATAAAATAAATATTAAAAACAAAACAAAGCAGCAAGAAAAAATAGTTAATAGAGCTGAGAGAATGCATTTGCAAGTTATAGCAACAGTTTAATTCATGTTAATTTGTGATTATGAAATTATTATAGTTGTCCGGTACTGTAATTGTATAAATTATAAATATACTATAATTATATCATGTGTATGAGTATAAAGAATTAAAATGACCTCCTACGAACCAATTAAAAGGGTAGACACTCTGAAAGAAAATTCAGAAAACATTAACTCTCAATTCATGAAAGTAAGACTACACACACAAAGCTGAACTAAGAAATCATTCAATTTCCATAGTGAGCAGCGAATCGCAAGGGAAAATATATTTTTTTCTCCTCAAATTGGCCGAGACTTGCCACGTGTGGGGAGGGAACAGGAAGAGCTCTTTCAGGCTGCTAGAGGGATGGTGGATTGGCATAAGAAGACTTGCTAGAATGTTCCAGTGGCAATTTAGCACATTTATCCAAAACATTTATGTCAATCATGCTACCACTTCCTTATCCTAGAACTCTAAAACAAAGGAATAGTCTGAGGCAGTCTAGTTTAACTTGGAAGTGTCCCCCACAGGCTCACACGTTTAAAAAAACCTAGTCCCCAGCTGGTGGTGCTATTTAAGGAGGTTGTGAATCTTTTAGAGGGGGGGGGGTGCCTGGATAAGTAGGTCTCCAGGTGTTATGTCCAGGTCTGTTCCCTGCCCTGTTGTCTGTTAACTGGCCCTCCATGAACAGCTTTCACCATGCCCTCTCCATCATGAGGGACTGAAATCTCTCTGAATTCATGAGCCAGAATCAACATTTCCTCCCTATATAAATTGCTTCTTTCTAGCGTTTTGTTACAGTAACCAGAAAATGAGTTAACACAGAAACAACCCCAGGATTTGTGTCTAAGGTGATCATTGTAAGAGTCATAGGTGAAAAACAAAGACCTTAATAACACCCAGCAATCAAGAGCCAATTAAATAAAGCGAGGTTTGGTGTTATAATGGAATCTTTTTCAACTGTGAAAATGACGTATTTGAAAAATTGGGAAACTATTCCATGATCAGAAAAATTAAGAGAGAAAATGCTGCCAAATGAAGAGACCACAATTCTGTCATTTCCATTTCGTCCGTGCGCGCGTGTGTGCGTGTGTGCGCATATGCATGTGTGTGTGTGTGTGTGTGTGTGTGTGTGCGCGTGCGTGTTGGCAAGTGTGATGGTGTGTAGTCAGGGAGGAAGGTCAGACAAGGTCACAAAGCCAAAAGCCAAAAGTTAGCTACAGAACAGCATTGGGAGAGATGTTCAGTCTTGACGTTTTTCTGCATTTACCCAACTGCCCTGAGGATCCAGGGAGGTGGCTCTCATTTCTGACCCCTGTAAGAGTGTATAGCCTGTATGTATGTGAGTGTACTCACGCAACACCGCGGAGGTCAGAAGAGGGCTTCGGAGTCCCCTGGAACTGGAGTTAAGGACGGTTTGTAGCCACCATGTGGGTGCTGGGAATAGAACCCAGGTCCTCTGCAAGAGCATCTTAATGCTGAGCCATCTCCAGCTGGCTGACCCCAGTTCTTAAGCACAAAGATTCCATTGTCTAGCCTGCTTCTGTTTGAGTCACGTGACTGGTTCTAACCAATGAGCTCTGAATACTAGAGCCAGGCGTCTCTTCTGAGCCAGAGGGTCCCAGTGCCAGCAGGAGGCAGGCTGTGTCTGAGCCTGATCTGTCCTCCAGAGTCACTAAGTAGCAGGACAAGGAGATGCCTACTTGCTCATCCAGGATGTATGTGTGCCTCTGGGAACACTGAGAAAGGGAGCTGCTTGTTACCACGCCACAACCTCACTTATACTGAGTACAAAAGTAGATTGCTTTGGCATGCAGAGAGTATGCCAAGAAGGAAACTGGGCACAGCTGCCAATGTTAATGCACTTTAAGATCGCAGAAAACATGAGCATATTCATTATGAAAAAGCTTCCCTTACCATAGACGAACTCCTTTTTTTAAAAAGCCTCTTATTTTTGTGCATGTGTGTATGTGCGTATGCATGTGTGTTCTTGTGTTAGGTGGACATGCACATGGATACACATGCATATGGAGGCCAAACGTTAACTTCTGGTGTCCTACCCCAGGTGCCCTTCACCTTGTTTTTTGACATTGGTTCTATCACTTGGCCTGGAACTCAGGGGTTCAGCTAGGCCAGCCAGCGAGCCTCGGGGAGCTGCCTGTCCCTGTCTCTCTAGTACTGGTGTTCCAAGCATGAGTCACTTGCCCAACCTTGTGCTGGAGATTGAACTCAGGTCCTCACACTCACAAGGTAAGCACTTCACCAACTGAGCCATCTCCTTAGTCCCTCATTTGTGATTTTTGTTTTACTTGTTTGTTTGAGATAAGATCTCTGTTAGCCTATCTATAGACAAGAACTTGTCCTATCTGTTAGGACTAGAGTCCTTTATCTCTATTAAAACTGGCAGCAGGGAGCCAGGGAAATGGTTCTGTAGGTAAACCACTTGCTACACTCAAACATGAGGACCAGAGTGTGAATCCCCAGAACCCACATCAAACAGGGTGAGTATAGTCACCTACCTCTAACTCCAGAGTTTGGGAGGGAGAGACAGGGGTCCCTGGAGGAAGCTGCCTGGCTAGGCCAGCCAAATCAGAAAGCTCTGTGTTCAAGTGAGAAACAATGCCTCAATACACGAGGTGGAAAGTGGTCAAGGAAGAAGCTGGACATCAATCTCAGGCCTCCCCACATGTGTAAGCATGTGCACATGCACCTACACATACATGCTCTCACACGCATATGAATATGCACCCTCATACACACCACATACACATACACATGCAAAAAAAACAAAAAACCTGGCACACTGGCAGGGGTTGAGGGCATCCTGTCGTTAGCTAGAGGCTACAGACCAGAGTTGCTGCTCAGCATCCAATGATCCATGCACAGTGATACATGCCTGTCACCCCAGCATTTGGAAGACTGAGGCAGGATCCAGAGTTTCAGGCCAGTCTGAGGTACAGTGAGACTCTGTTTCAAAATGACAACAGCAAAATCCTGTAATGCCCAGCCCTGCCTGACCCCCCATGACAAGGAATTGCCTGCTAGGAAATATCATCAGTCATGCTGATGAGACTTGATGTAGAAGATGGGGTGGAGGAAGACTCTGGAACTAAGCCTCACTGCCACTGAGCTACATCCCCAGCCTCAAGTCACTTGAACCAGAAAGTCACATAAGAATCTCAGAAACAGCCTTTGCAGTTGACCAACAATCCCCCCGACCCCGTGGAGGTTCAGGAGAAGAGAGCCCGGGGAGCTGACCTGAGTTGCACGGTCAGTGCCCCACTTCAATCTCCCACTGGATGCAGATCAATGCGTGCCAGGTATGCACTAGAGATTGCCTTTCAACTTGGAGAGGCCGCTCCAAAGTCTTGGCATCCTCCAGTGCTGGAAGTGTTTATGAGAGACTTCCTTGGCAAAGAAAGGTCATGCGGGGAAAAACAGAAACAGATTTCTTTTCTTCCTCTGGTTGGCTTTCTCCAGGGGCCTCAGAGAGGCTCTGCCGCACCCCAGTCACAGAAAAGAAATAACTGGGAGAGGAGACTGGGAGAGGTCAAGAGTACATCAATGCAAGGAGGGCTACTCTGAGGGTCAAGACTGAGGTCTGGAGGAAGAGGGGATAGAATTAAAGAGAGATGATAAAAGGTGGGGGAGGATCAATAGAAGGATAAAAGCATAGATGAATGAGAAAGTGGATGGCTAACGTATGGATGGGTTGATGCATGGGTAGATTAATAAATAAGGATGAAGGGAGAGACAGAGAGAAGGTTGGCTGTCTGACTGGATGGATGATAGATAGATGGACAGATGAATGGGAAGATAGATGGATAGATAGATTGATGGAGAGATGGACAGATGGATGGCTGAATGGTAGATAAATAGATGAATAGAACAATAGATGAGATGGATGGATGGGTGGATGAGGAGACGAATGGTTGGAGAGATAGTGGATGATGGATGAAGAGATGGATGGATGGTTCATGGATGGATGGAGAGATGAATGACAGATGGAGAGATGGATAGATGTGTGGATGGATGGATAGGTGGATGGATGGAATAAATAAATGGAAGAATGGATGGATGGATGGATGGATGGATGGATGGATGGATGGATGGATGGATGGATGGACGGGTGGATGGATGGATGGATGGACGGACGGATGGATGGGTGGATGGATGGACAGGTATGTTGGTGGGTTGATGGTAGGTAAATGAGTGGATGAATAGAACAGCTCATCTCAAAGACATTATACATTCACATGAGATTGCACACTGGTCATCTCTTAACTAAATGTGGCAACTAAATTGTTTCATTGGCTGACTTGATGATTTTATTCAATGTCTATTAGGTTTGGATAATGCATTGGTTTAAATGTGAATAGTCTTTCAAAGGCTCATGTCTTAGAACCCTCGGTCCCCAGCTGCTGGTGCTGTTTTGGAACTTTAGTGAACTTTTTTTGGGGGGAGCGGTGATTAGGGAAGCATAAAATGGATCTCTGGGGAAGGCCTTAAATGTTATATCTGCTTGTATTTCAGATCTGCCAAGATCTTTGCTTGCTAATCTGCAGAGATGTGAAAAGCCCCAGCCACAAGTTCTCACCTCCATGATGAGATCCACTAGACCTTATCTGCTATCATGAATCTTTTAAATCCATAACCCCAAATAACCCTCTCCACAAGTCTTGTAAGTGCTTGGTCAAAGATAGCTACTATGGTTAAGGCCATGAATATAAGTAGACCTCCTAATCCACAGATATGGGTAACTGTAAACACTATGCATTGTTGGTCCTACATTCTGTGCTGATCATACTTCTAATAATTTTATATGTTATCTATCTCAATCCACGTACTATGTCAGTGGAATGGGTATTGTGACTAGTTCTGTTTTCCACATGAGGGAACTGAGGCCCAGAGAGGCTGAATCACTTGCATACTAGACACATGGCCAGACCTGGTGAAGTTGTGCCCTAAGTCCAGTATGGTTGGCTGTTGTTCCAACCTAGCTGTTCTCTGCCCTTCATGCATTATCCCTGCCTCGTCGCTGAGAATCCGTACAGTCTAAAAGTCTCATAGCTACTTGTCAAAGAGGTAGTCTTGGATCTGACTACAAATCCCAACATCTATGGCTATGGTCTGGGTCAGTATCTTTTGAACTCCACCAAAAGCCCATAAGAGTTTTTGGATTTTTCAGAGCTTTCATTAACATTAACTTGCTTCTAAGAGGTGGCCCTGGAGGGAAGTCATTCATTCATTCACCATTCACTCATGCATCCATGCCGTGAATATTTATGAAGTACCTACTCTGTGCCTAGCTCAATCTGAGGATGCCTTGTGCTTTTGAGAATACTCCTCCACCCTTAAAGGAAAACAGAGGTGGTCTGGCAGGGTTTACAGGCAGTACAAAGCCAAGGCAGGTAAAAGAGGGCCCCAGAAGGGACAGAGAATGGCTTCCATCACTGTGCATATCAATTGTACTGGACTCATCTGAAACCTACACAGAACACCTCTGTGCAGGGCTGGCAGCCCCCACCTCAACCTCACATCCAATCCCCCTGCAGAGGGAGAGAAAGAAAAACTAAAACACCCTCATTTTACCTTAGGACATGGATGCAGTTTCTTTAGGGAATTGCCAAAACAGCATAAAACATGAATGGGGCTTCACTGTTCCTTGCACTAACAAGCATAACCCTGCCTTGTCGGGGGCATTCCTTCCGGAGCTTTGTCGACAGCATGGCTGGGTTCCTGGAGCTGGGGATGAGCCAGACAAATCAGGTCACTGAGTCTGACTGGTGATGTAGTCACGGTATTGATTTAGCAACGTTACTTGCCACTCCGAGCGTCTGGATTCTCCTTTACAAAAATGGAGCCAACATTCTCTTCCTCCTTGGCGAGGCTGTTTAACAGAGGCCTTGAAAACAGTGTGCTTGTCCAAGTCCTGGTACCTAGCAGACACTCAATATGGGATTCTGCAATCCCTGCTCTGAGTCTGACTCCCAGGAATGACAATGCCTGTCTCCAGCTCCTAGTGAGAATTGAATGGACAGAACCAGGCACACAGTGGGTACTAGGAGAGAGGCACTTGCTGCTCCTGTTGACACCGGCACTGTTAACACCACTGTCATTTCAATACTGTGCTATTTCCATCTCCACTTTTACTTCCACACATGTAATTTAAAACATCACAAAGAGATCCACACTAGACAAGGGGGTCCCGTGGCTCATTCCACTGTGCGGACGATCTCACAGAGGAAGCATAGCATTTTGCTTTTGCAAATTTTTCAGGAATAGTGAACCTGCAACATTTTGCTCAGTCCTCACTCAGGGCATGAGAAGAAACTCTTGTAATGTGGGGTTTTGGCTTTAGCTTCCCTGCACATCTGCTTCTAACCTGGAATTGGAGGTATAAGCAGCACTATAGACCCAAGAGAGAAAAGAGCCCCACTGACAACCCTCTTCTTTAACCTGTTCTGCTAGTCTGGTATTAAACACAGCTCACATTTTGGGTTTCTAGGGTACTGAAAATAGTCATCTCCTCTTCCTCCTCCTCCTCCTCTCCTCCCCCTCCTCTTCCTCCTCTCCTCCTCCTCCTCACCTCCCCCTCATCCCACACCCAGCCATTTCCAGAGACTTGGCTGGCTCCGAGGGTTCCAGACAGTGGAGCTAAACACGTTAGCCGACAGACTAGCAAGACACAGAAGGCGGCAGGAATCAAATAAAAGGAAAACGTGGCAGCCACAGGTCAGTGCTGCATAAATATTTATGCTGGAGGAGAAGTTGGTGGCTGAGTAACGACCTTGTGGCTGGTATTAATAGAGATAATGTGTGTCTCTAGAACATGCCGCCAGAGAGAAGGGGGTGGGCGAGGGGGAGGCAGGGCGAGAGCAGGGACGTTATAAATCTTCGTGCCAAGCCCAGACCCGGCTGACCTTTCCTCCCCTCTCCCCGCTGCCTACCCCCCACCACCACCTGCATCTTCACATCTCTTTTCCCTCCTTCTGGGCCGGCATATCTCCACTAAGGCACCCATCCATCTCCACAGCAGCTGTCTGTGGCTGACTCCTGTCACTGCAGCCTGCGGATAGGTGCCAGTTTGGGCACACGGCTGGTGTTTCATAAAGGCACAGGGAGTAAGCTGATTGAGTGTGCGTTGAGACCTCACACTGCTGTTCCCCCAGCCATGAGACCCTTTTGTCTCTGCAGGGTTCCAGGTCTTCATCACCCTACTCCACCATGGCTAGCCTGTGCAGTGGTAGCGGAGAGGGCCATCCTGATACCATCCATCCAGGCTCTTCTGTCCTGCAAAAACATCCTCAATACCTCCCAGTCTTCAGATCAAATCCAAACTCTGGCCGATGGGTGTCTCTGAGACGTGGCTCCTTTTCAGAGACCTTCCCAGTCCCCTGAGACTTTCCTCTCCAGCAGTACAAAACTGCTGTGAATTGTCAAACACCTAAGTTCCTGTCCATGCACATGGTTCCTCCTCATGGGTGCCCCTTCCTCATGCTTTTCCTTTTTTCTTTCTTTTTATATATTTATTTGTGGACAGGGCAGAGCTGAGCATGTCATCCAAGGCCATAACCGTTATAAGCTAGTGTTCTACACCCCAGCCCTTTCCCTTTATATTTTTGGACATGGTCTCAGTGTTGCAGCCGAGATGACTTTGAATTTGGATGCACCTGCCTCTGCTTCCTGGGTGCTGAGACCCTGATGCATCAGGCTCTGTGTGTCTTAATTTAGCTACTGTATTCACACATTTTCCCGCTTCTCTGTGGACACACTCCTTCATCCAGGAAGCCTTCCTGGTTTTGGAGGCCCCCTTTCTCTGGTGCCCGAGGAGATTCTGTGACAGTCATTACAATCATCCTGTTGAAGAGACAGCATCTTCCTAATTCCTGCAAGATCTGAGTACCATGGAGCCACTAAACCAGCATCGATCTCACACCCCCATGCCTTCCACCAAACTGACCACCTTGGAGGTCCTCAGGGATTGTCTTTCATAAGAGCCACGTGGACAGGACCATACCCTCTATCTCTTTAAAAAGAGGCAGCATCAGAGTCCCTCCATTTTGGATGTAAGAAAGCACACACCTCCAAAAACAGCAAAAGGATGGGCTAGGGAGATGGCTGAGTCCAATTGGCAAAGTGCCTGCCATGTAAGCATGAGGACCTGACTTCAAGTCTCACCACCCACTTAAAAGCTGGGTACGGTGGCACACATCTGTGCTGGGGAAGGATGAACAGGAGGAGCTCGCAGGTTCCCTGGCCAGCCACTCAAGCCAAAAGTGAGTTCCAAGTTCAGTGAGAGTCACTGCCTCAATAAATAAGGTGGAAAGTGATAGGGGAAGACATGTGAGTCAACCTCTGACCTCCACATGTGCACACACACGCACGCACATGCACGCACATGCATGCAGTCTGGAAAAGGCTCCATTTTTACCAGGATGTAGGAGTTGGAGTTTTCCTTTATCTCCAGTCTCTAGGTGGAACTCCCATTCAGTGACACATTCCCAGTGCTGGGCAGGAGACCATCTACATGCCCACACTACATCAAAGAGAAGGAACACAGACTAGAGAAAGGCCTCCTCTGCTCAGGGGCTCCTAGGCAGCATTCCAGTTCCAAGTTGCCCATGCAGGGATTCAGGTATCAAGATGCAGGGAGTGAATTCAAGTTGCATCTCCCAGGAAGCTGACTGACAGTGTCTCCAGGGGCATGGAGCCACAGACTTTCCTGCAGGAAGGTCAAGGCTTCGCACTACTACATATACCACTGTTTGCAAAAGCAAATCCCCATATCAGACGTCAATATTTTCTCACCTGAAACTTCAGTGCAAGACTGCTTATTCTAGCTCCCACGTCTCAGTGGGCAAGGCAAGGAGTCACGTGTCTCCCCATACCTCTGTGCATCTGGTCCTCAGCATGAGCTTTTTCTTGGATTCTTTAGAAGGTCTTTGGAGCAAAGCAAGCATCATTCCCATTTTCTAGACTTGCCATCTGAAGCTGATGAGGGCCAGAATCTGGACTAGACCTCAGATTATGTACCACCAAGTCCTGGCTTTCCCACACCATCTGGTTTTTCCACTTAGCATGGCCCATGCTGTGGGGGGGGTCCCACCTCTACCACCTGCCTTATTCTGTCTCTTTTGTCCTACCTACTCTAGAAAGATGTACCAAGTTGATAGACACACTTGTCAGAGCCTGAGAGGTGGCTGATGGAATGGGGCCAACTGATCTCAAAGCCAGCCAAAAAAGCAAAGCCAGAGGCAACTAGGTCAGTCCCAGAATTAAGACACCTACCTTTGGTGTGAGCTTCAGTGCTGTGTCTGGAAGGCCACAGAAGCAAAGGGAGACACCACATGCCCAGATTCACTATAGCACTGCTCACAACAGCCAAGATGAGGAAACAGCTCCAGTGTCCATCTGTGGGTGACCTCAATGGAATATTATTCAGCCACAAATAAGAAAGGAATCCTCATGTATGAGAAATAAGCCAGGCACAAGAGGGCATGTCATGTGTGATTCCTGCATGTGATACCTAGAATAGTCAAACTCCTAGAGACAGAGCAGAGGGATGGCTTACAAAGGGCTTTGAGGGGGGTGGGCTTTGACTTCGTAGGGACAGATTTGCAGGGTGAGAAGATGAAGGATCTGGAGGTGGATGGGAAGGTTCACAGCAATAAAATGGTACTTCCTGCCACTGGCTTGCATGCTTGATTAGGTTGAAATGTTGAATTTTATGCTGGCTATCTGTTAGCATCATTTTCTGAAAAATCGGAGATAAAGAGAGACTGGGGAGATGGTCCCTCAGTAAAGTGTTTGCCGCATAGGCATAAGAACCTAAGTTCAATATCCAGAACCTATGTCAAAACAAAACAAAACAAAACAAGCCAGAGGTGGGTACTTGTAAGCCCAGCACTGGGGAGACAAAGACAGGAGGATCCCTAGGGCTCCCTGGCCAGACAGTCTGGCCCACTCAGTGAGCACCAGGTTCTGTGTCTCAAGAACCAAAGTGGACCACTCCCAAGGAACGACACCAGAGGTTGACCTTTGGTTTTCACAAACATGCCCATGCAAGTACACACTCAACTGCACACACACACACACACACACACACACACACACACACACAAGCAACAATAAAGAGTAACTAAGAATGGAAGAAAGCACAAAGAGGCAGCTTGGAGACAATCTGGAAGCAGCTAGGCCAGGCCCCAGGGTGTTTAGAGAGGCGGGGTAATCCTGGGTTACTAAATCCTCCCCTTTCCTTTCTCTGACCCATGGCTCTTAGCAAATTCTTGCATAAAAAGCCACTTCTAGAAGCACACATAACATGAGTCATAACTGCCCTCCCCCGAACACCTGAGGTGACTGAGCCGGACCAAACCCCGAGTATCCAAATTTCCCACTTGATTTGTTACTTCGAATGCCTTCACTCATTTTTCTAAAAAAGGAAAAAATTCAGAGAGCAATTTGGTGGTTTCAAGTATGCTTTCCCTTCTAAATCAGTCCTGAAAAGTCTAAAAGCCACAGCAAATTTCTGCAAAGTTTAGCTACCACTTGCCTTGAACGTAGATTTATTATCGGCTTTAATGAAACTCTTAGCAAGCTAGGATGCACTGTTCAGGGTCCCAGCCTCAGCCCTTGAGACAACAGGCCTTGAGCCCACCAGAATTTGCAGTGGGATTGTTGAAACTGACTGTGCTTGTGACCACTGTGACCAAATTACCTGACAACTTAAGGGAGGAAGGGCTTATTTTGGCTCCTAGTTTCAGAGGGTTCAGCTTGCCATGGTGTGGTAGACACAGAGTACACAGTATGGTGGGGAAGGGAGCAGAGACAGAAATACCAACAGCTCCTTTGCTCCAGCTCATGCCATGAATGCTGTTCACATCCAGGGTGGGGGCATCTTTCCTTCACAACCATGTTCAGAAGTATGCCTTAGTCCCTCAGGTAATTCCAAATCCAGTCTAGTTGACAATGAGGACTGTGGTGGTTTGAACAATGTCCCCCATGAGCTCATGTATTTGAACTCTTGGTCCCCAGTTGGTGGTGGTGTTTAGGGCAGTTTTGGAACCTTTGAGAGGTGGAGCCTCGTTGGAGGAAGTATGTCACTGGGGATGGGCTTTGAGACTGTATGGCCTGACCCTACTTCCTATTTTCTTTCTGGCTGCTTCCTGTGTGTGGATGAAAATGTGATCAGCCAGCTTCCTGCTTGTGTCACCATGCCTTGCCTTTCCCACCATGATGGACTCATAAGCCAAAATAACCCCTTTCTCCCTTTTTGTTTCTGTCAGGTTATTTTAATCACAGCAGCAGAAAAGTAGCTACTACAAGGATTCACCATCACCCTGGCCTAGGGTCAGGTATGGGGACTGAATGAAATGGTCCTCCTCATTTCAGACTCACAAACTCACAAACCACCACATCACCTGACACCACTCACTGTGCTGCTGTCCACCTGGCGCTCTGCCTCCAAGTGCTTCCTGGTGCCTGGCCTGGGGAAGGTATCTGATTGCAGAGGCATGCTGGGTAAGATGAGCAGAGATGGCCTTTCCAGGACACACAGCTCCACAGATGTGACAAGCAGGGATCAACACACTCTTAACCTCCAAGGACATCCGACACTGTGTGCAACAGAAGCCTTCTGACCTGGTATTCTCTTTGGTCGAGGTAGGGAGCATCCCACACCCAGAAAGCTAGCTGTCCATCATATGGATTCTGAGGGAGCCCCTTTGGTAGTTGTTTATCCTCCCTGGTGGTTCCCATACCCTGAATTCTTACCTGGTTCCATCAGGACCGGGAAGTCCACCCTGGGTTCTGCTGTCTCCTCCACTTGGCCCTATGTTAGGCTTGGGGTAGCCTCCTCTTCACTCCCATGTCATGTCAAGCTCACACGGGTGTGGAGCACGGGACGCCTCATGTCCTACTTCCATTTCTGTTGCTGTGATAAAATGCCCTGACAAGAAGTAACTTAGGGGAGAAAAGGTTTACTTCAGTTTATATTTCCAGGTTATACACCATCACTGGGGGACATCAAGGCCAGAATTTCAAACAGCTCATCACATCACATCCACAGTCAAGGGCAGAGGGAAAAAACATATACAAGCCCCCTTTTATTTCCTCATTCAGGATTCCCTGCCTACGGAATGGTGCCTCCCACAGTGGACTGGGTCTCATGAAGCCCAGACTTGCTCTGTGTTCAAAGATAACTTGAACTTATGATCATCCTGCTCCCACTTCCTGAGACCTGGGATTACCGCATCTTGTTTATATATTGCTAAGGGACTGAATTCAGAGCTTTGGATATGCTAGACAAGCACTCTACCAACTGAGCTGTATCCTCAGTCTCCTAATCTGTTAGAGGGAGAAAATAAAGTCAGACCTAACCACATCTTTGGTATATTCCATAGTTCAAGTTGGAAAGTATTCTGAAATCTGTAATGTTTATAGGTGTGTATATATATTTACATACATATATGTATTTAATGTATTCACAGTAATTTATTAATATGTAGCTTATCTATCTACATTAATTATCCAAGGTTACCTAGATACTTATTAGAAGGATTTTATCCAACTTGACTTAACTAATTAATTCCAGTTCCTGTCTATAAGGAATTAAATAAAACTGACTTTTACAGGGTGGTCATTGGAAGAGGATGCTGAGCATTCTTTAATTCTGAGATTTAAAAGACAAATTTTCCAGAAAAGAGAGAGAAGAGAGGCTGAGTGAGGTAGTATAGGCCTGTAATCCCAGCACTCAGGAGGGTGAGGCAGGAGGATGAAGAGTCTGGGGCCAGCCTGGTCTACACAGTCAGTTTGAGCCTAGCCTGGACTACATAACAATACACCTATCTCAAAAAAGAAAAAAAGTAGGGGGACCAGGAAGATGGCTCAGTAGATAAAGTGCTTGCTATACAAGCATGCAGACCCCCAACACCCACATAAAAACTGGGAGCAGTGATGATACACCTGGGACTCACTAATCAGTCAGTCTAGCCAAAACAGTTCCAAGTGTAGTGAAGAGAGCCTATCTCAAAAACTAAGGTGGACAGCCCTAGAGAAAGACATAATGCTAACTTCTGCCTCCATGGACATACACATGAACACATGCCTACACACATGAACACACAAAAGTACACACAAAACAGAAAGAGAAGGCTTCTTCAAGAGCATAGTACACATATCTCTCTTCCCACGAGAGCCATCCTTTTGTACGTGACCACACAGCTCATGAGCCAGGTCTTTAGCATTCAAAATAGGCCATCTGGCAGCATTCCACTCGCCTTTCCCTCCACTGAATGGGCTCGGGTGGAAGTGAGGCATCTTCTCGGCCCCGTGTCTCTCTTCACTCCCTCTCCGGCCATTCCAACGTCAATACATAATGCTCTCTGCAGTCACGTTAGCAGCTGTGAAGAATCCAATGGTGTGGTTTCTCTCTAATATAAGGTTAATGCCTAATTAGCTCATCTAACATTTGTTTCATGGATAATTCATGATATGTCATTAACAAAAGCCAGGCCAAGTGGAGGGATAGGTTCATGCCACAAATCAGAGCCCTAACGCCATCATTGAACCAGGAAACTGCATGTATCATTCAGGTCCAATAGAGTCGGGTCTACACAAGACTCCTCCACGTTCTTCTAACCCTGAGTCCAGGGACCTCATACAAAAATGAAAGACATTTGCTGTTAGCATATATGACTATCCAAGGCAGGGTGGGCACACATCTGATCGACATGCGGCCCCACAATTCATTCTGGAACTCACAGCTGCCAAGTAGAAAGCCCCTTCAACTACCTACCAACACAGGAAAAAGGTACTGTTTATCCGTCTTCTAAGGACCAAGCTCTGTGTGTGTGTGTGTGTGTGTGTGTGTGTGTGTGTGTGTGTGTGTGTGTGTGTGTGCGCGCGTGTGTGTGTGCATGTACTGCTCCATGTATCTATCATTGCACAACAAAGTACTCCAAATTCAGTATCTTCTTCGAATCCATGCCTGGGCCCAGTTTGGCAGTTAGCTCATAAGGCAGAATGGTGATTGGACTGTGTAGACTTGAATTCAGACAGAGCCTATTTAGAAAATTAACTCAGCTACAATTAGCAATTTCTATGACCTTCATGGGGCAAGTCACTTCACCTCTGAGTTTCATTTCCCTTCAAAGTAATCATATCTTTGGGTGCCTGTGTGTGTTTGTGAGGTGGGGTATACGTGTATGTGTGTGCATGTGTGTGTGGGTGAAGGTCAGAGGACAACCTTGGGTGGTGTTTCTTAGGTGCCGTCCACCTTAATTTTTTCAGACAGGGTCTCTCACTGGCCTGGGACACACCATACTAGTAGGTGAAGCTGGTTGGCCAGAGAGCTCCAGGGATCTGCCTGTCTTCACCTCCCTGGATCTGGGATTATAAGCACTGGCCACCACAGTTGGCTTTTTAAATATGGGTTCTAGAGATTGAAACCAGGTCATCGTACTTGCAAAGCCAGCACTTTACCAACTGCAATATCTCCCCAACCCCAAAGTAATATATCTGTCTGGAAGACTCTACTTGTCTACACTTCGTCTGACATCCTTCCTCCCCTCCCTTACCATGCTCTAGCTACACAGGCCTTCCTCCTATTTCTTTTCTGGGGAGGATATTACCACCTCCTAATCACATTCCACCAGGATGCACTAAAGCCTTTGTTGGAGAATCTTTTCATGTAACTGGTAAAAAAAAAAAAAGAACAGAGTAGACAGATAGTTGTGGATTAAAACCATATAGCCAAAGTTCCATGTCAACAATTGGGCTATCTTGTTAGTTGACCAAACCTATTTGCTAAAATATATTATTTGCGGGACTAGAGAGATGGCTCAGTGGTTAAGAGCACCAGCTACTCTTGCAGAGGACCCAGGTTCAATTCCCAGCAGCCCCATGACAGCTAACAACCGTCCATAACTCCAGATCCAGGGGAGTTTGATGCCCTCTTCTGATCTCTATCGGCATTGCATGACACAGGCGCACTTACATAAATGCAGGCATTACATTAATATATATATGAATAGTCCAATGGAGCATCTTCTATGTGTCAGGGACTGGTCTAGGCAGTGAGCAAAGCAGAGCAAAGAAACACAAGGCCCTGCCTCTGAGGAGCCTTCCTCCTTTGTGGGAGAAGATCAATACTGAACCGATTCAATGCATGGTCTGTGACACAAGGAACACAAAGGGCACGAATGGAACCAGCATGAGGTTGAGACTCCGGGAAGAGGGCAAAGGCAGTCACAGAGGGCCAGTGAACCGGATGTTAACGGAGTAAGATGTTGGGAATACAAGGAGTGAGCCCTGCAGCTGTTTGGGGGAATAGTAGGGCTGTGCTTTGACCCTTCTGGAACCCTAGGGAGAGCAGTGTGGATGGACAGAGCCAGCAAAGGGAGTGTGTCTGGAAACGAGGTCAGAGATTCCAGGCCAAGATCTTGAAAGCCTGGCAAACCGCAGGAAGGACTCTTATCTCTCACTGGGAGTGAGACAGGAGTTCCTGGGAGGTTCCCAACAGAGCTCACCCAATGTGGCTTCTGTTTCCAAAGTGCTGCTCAGGCTACCAGGATAAGCAAAGGCCTTAGGGGTGGAGCCCAGGGGAAGTGAGATCTGAGAGGTGCTGTCCATAGTGCACAGTTGAGCAGCCATCGGGGCACAGATCTGAGAAGTACTACTCAAGCAAGCTGGACAAGTCATCAACCAGTGACTGCAGAGCGCATAATCTAATTGATAATGGTGAGCAGAAATTAAAAAGAGCAGTGCTGAATATTGTAAGGTTGCATAACTGGGAACTGGTCCTGTTTGCTAAGAGAGAGAAGGCATCACAGGAAAGCAGCTGATAAGCTGCAACTTGAAGGCTGAGAAGGAGTCTGTTGTATGAAAATGAGGAGGACATTTTATGTAGAAGGAAGAACAAATGCAAAGGCCCTGGGGCAGGAAATGGGTGAGCAACTATGGTCCTGCTTCTAAAATAAGTCACGGTCCAGACCCTTCACAGAAAGACCCATGCTGGCTCCACACTGCCATTCCCTGCTATCTTTGTTCCTTGGGAAGTAGCTAAGGATGTCCCAGACCTTCCTACTAGCACAGATCATCCTGGCTAGGTATGAGCCAGTTTAAAGAGATGCGGACTAGCCTTTCCCAGAGGTGAGTACCTCTTATTGATAAGGGCCTAAGAGGCCCTTCTTTGTCCCCAGTCTTGGTTTCACAGACAGCCCAGATGCTTCACAAAGCCAAGCAGGTGTCAGGGAGAGGACAGAGTGGCCCTGCAAAGGAAAATCAAGGTTAAGCACCAAGCTGAACTTTTACATCTTTGCCACCTTTCCCCTTGCACCCGAAGGGGTCTGACGTGGGAAATTAAATAAACAGCATTTATCAAGGGCTTTTGTGGGCTCCCAGCAACATTTATTCAAAGGTTGGTCAGTTACGTATTAGCACTCGGCCCCCCATGTAAAAGCTTTGTCAGTGAGACTCAATGGGTCATAGGCCAAGTGCCTAATGCTCACACAGACAACTATGCATTCACTCCAGGGGCAGGAACAGGGCACTTTCTGCTTTGGTCTCCTGGATGCAGAGTGTGGCCAACATCCTGGAAATACTAGGCCACGGGGTACGTCCCCCCAAAAGTCAGAGGCCCACAAGGGACAATGCATGAAGGCTGGTCCCCAAGGAGAAGTTGAAAATTCACAAGAGCCACAGCTTTACCTCTGCGAATTCTGACTTCATTGGAGAAGTAGCCATTGTTCTCCTGTGAGAAACAGCCAGGCAAGTCCTGGCATGAGAATGAATGAATGAAAGAAAGAATGAATGAATACTTACTGTCACCCTGGTGATGAAACGAGAGAAATCTCAAGATTCCATGTGAAATAATTTAGCAATAAATAAATAAATAAAAGCCCCCAAACTAAAAACACAAGCACACAAACAAATTCAAAACCCAAAACCTGGGGGCTGTAGTTCTAAAAAATCAGTCAAAAACAAATTCTGGCATAGATGAAAGGGGCTCTCCAGGCCCCACCCTTTGCTGAGGCGCTAATGGCAGTTGACACCTACTAGGGAGGAAGAACCAATTTTCTGGTATTCCTACAGATCCATGCATGGATGGACAGCACTAGTTGCATTCAATGGGTTACCAAAAATTAAAAAAAGAAGTTGGAGCCAGGTGTGGTAGCACACACCTTTAATCCCAGCACTTGGGAAGCAGAGGCGGGCGGATCTCTGTGAGTTCAAGGCCAGCCTGGTCTACTTAGTGAGTTCCAGGTCAGCTGGGGCTACAGGGAGACCCTGTCTCAAAAAGACCAAAAATAAATAAATAAATAAATAAAATAAGTTGGGAGGAGGCCGGCTTGAGGGGGCCATGAGGGATGGAAGAGAGTTGGAGGAAGAAAATGGAGGGCAGATATGATCGTATTTGATTGTACACATACGTGAAATTCCCAAGAATAAAAACTATAATTTTAATAAAAATAATTCAAATTAAGTTTTTTAAAAAGGAGACTTCCAAACAACTTAAAAAAAATATGGACTGGCAAGATGGTTCAGCAGGTAAAGGTGCCTGACAACTTAAATTCAATCCCTAGGACCCTCATAATGGAAGGAGAGAATCTACTCCTGCAGATTGCCTCTGACCTCTACACACATGCTCTGGCATGCACATTCACTACACACACACACACACACACACACACACACACAGGTAAATAAATAAATGTAATAAAACATGTTAAGTAAAACAGAAGGTATGTGGGGAAGAGAGAAGGAAAAAGTAAAAACTCCATTTAAAAAGCTCCAACAGGGTGTGCTGGTACCGTGACCCCAGCGCTCAGGAGACTGAGACTGGAAGATGTTGAATTTCAGGCTAACTTTGGCTATATGGAACTCTAAAAACAAAACAAGCAAACAAAAGATATTCATCTTCTTGTTTGAAATAGTGAAAACTTCGAAACACATGGAACATCAGCATCAGAGGAATTCTTTAATAGATTTAA
The DNA here is from genome assembly GCF_000622305.1 of Nannospalax galili. Taxonomy (NCBI): domain Eukaryota; kingdom Metazoa; phylum Chordata; class Mammalia; order Rodentia; family Spalacidae; genus Nannospalax; species Nannospalax galili. The sequence goes on along the minus strand of NW_008350324.1, from coordinate 2,120,848 downwards.
AGATTATTTTTATTTTATGTGTATGTGTGCATGCTTGCATGTATATGTGATATGCACCACATGCATACAGTACCTGCAGAGGACAGAAGACGAGATCACATGCTCAGGAACTGGAGTTATAGGCAGCTGTGAACAACTATGTGTGTGCTGGGAATTGAACCCGGGTCCTCTGCAAGAGCAGCCATTGCTCTTAACTGCTGAGCCATCTCTCCAGGCCCTAGGGGAATTGTTTAACTTTAACTTTGGTGCATCCTTTCTCCGTGAATTACTAAAATTTACTAAGGTTCCTATAAACCTTACAGTAATACCAAATACCTATGTTATAAGGTCACAGGAAAATACAGCATACAAGATTAGCCTTCCAATGCTATTAGAACTTTGCACGGCCACAGATAAATTGCCACACTCTAGCAAATAGCCATTCCTGTGGGCTCTTGCAAGCAACTCTAAACTCAGTGGGTTATATACACAAAAAAGACATGAAACTAGAAATGGAGGTTTATTGGGAAGAAAGGTTCCAAGGCTGGAGAGCTGGCTCAGCAGTTAACAGCACTGGTTGCTCTTGGTTCCCAGCACCCACATGGCAACAATCAACTTCAGTTCCAGGGGATCTGACATCCTCCTCTGACCTCCGTGGGCAATGCACAACACGGGTGTACTTACATACAGACAGACAATACACTCATATGCACAAAATAAAAATAATATTTTTTTACAAGAAAGTTTCCAATGAGAGAGGGATGAGAGAAGGGAATCGGGTGAGAAAAATGACAATATCCATGGAAGTCAGAAAAAGACATCAGATTCCCCTAGAACTGGAGCTACAGACAGTTGTTAGTTGCCATGTGGTGCTGGGAATTGAACCCGGGTCCTCTGCAAGAGCAGCCATTGCTCTTAACTGCTGAGCCATCTCTCCAGGCCCTAGGGGAATTGTTTAACTTTAACTTTGGTGCATCCTTTCTCCGTGAATTACTAAAATTTACTAAGGTTCCTATAAACCTTACAGTAATACCAAATACCTATGTTATAAGGTCACAGGAAAATACAGCATACAAGATTAGCCTTCCAATGCTATTAGAACTTTGCACGGCCACAGATAAATTGCCACACTCTAGCAAATAGCCATTCCTGTGGGCTCTTGCAAGCAACTCTAAACTCAGTGGGTTATATACACAAAAAAGACATGAAACTAGAAATGGAGGTTTATTGGGAAGAAAGGTTCCAAGGCTGGAGAGCTGGCTCAGCAGTTAACAGCACTGGTTGCTCTTGGTTCCCAGCACCCACATGGCAACAATCAACTTCAGTTCCAGGGGATCTGACATCCTCCTCTGACCTCCGTGGGCAATGCACAACACGGGTGTACTTACATACAGACAGACAATACACTCATATGCACAAAATAAAAATAATATTTTTTTACAAGAAAGTTTCCAATGAGAGAGGGATGAGAGAAGGGAATCGGGTGAGAAAAATGACTACAACTCATTATATTCGTGTATAAAATTATTAAAGAATTTTAGGTAGGGGGACGTGTGCTGCACTGCAGTGGCAGCCCAGTCAGTGAAGACTCTGTCCTTCAAGCATGAGGACCTATCGTCCTCTTTTTTTTTTTTTTTTTTTTTTTTCAAAAAAAAAAAAAAAAAAAAAAAAAAAAAGCCAGAGCAAGACATGGTGGCACGAGCTTGTAATCCCAGCACTGAGATGGTGAAGGTGGCCCAGACCCCCGGGACTCAGTGGCCAGCCCAGCCTAACTAGCCAAGTCCCAGGCCAGTGAGACATCCCGTTTCCAAGAATAAGATGGGTAACAACTGAAAAACAACACTGAAGGTGACATTACAGCCAGCACACAACACACATGTACCTACACTAAATAGAACTGTGTACTACATATTGTTATGTGCTTGTGTATGTATGCACGTTCATGTGTGCAGGTTACATGTTATGCTTTTAAACCATTATAGGAAAACAACTAAAATTAATTCTCCAAAATGGTAAGTGTGGGGATGTTTACATAGGAAAATTACAAGTGATTTTAAAATATATATAAATTTCCAGTTATCTTTAAAATCATGAATCAAATTGGTGATTAAAAGTAAGTGAATCAATTCATCATTTAACAAATAAATAGTATTTTCCCTCCTCAAAAGAAACCTTTTCAGGGGCTGGAGAGATGGCTTAGAGGTTAAGAGTACTCGCTGCTCTTATACAGGACACAAGTTCAGTTCCCAACACCCACATCAGGCAGCTCACAAGAGCCTGTAACTCCAGTTCCAGGGAATCCAATGACTTTTTCTGGCCTTGGTGGGTACTTTTATGCATATGGTCCACTTAGTACAAGCAGGCATATAAATAAAAAATAAATTAAAAGTATTTTAAAAAATAAACTTTTTCTTCCTTCCCCTCCCATCCCTTTTGTTTTCTTGAAAAGATTTTGCTAAACAGACCAAGCTGATCTGGAATTTATGATCCCCCTGCCTCAGGCTCCTGAATGTTTGGGCTTAGGTACCACCATATCCAGCAAATCAAATCTCTTTTTAAGGCATCCACCCATGACTAATCCACTGGGTTGTTGAGTTAGTGTTTGTACTCCTCAGCTTTGCATTATGGAAAATAGCTCAGCAGAGAGAGGATGTATTTGGGCTCCTGGCTTGAAACTGCAGCCCGGGGTCACTTGGCCCTTTGGGTATGTGATGGCACAGTGCATCACAGCAGTGGAAACTGTTTGGTTGGAGGCAGCCTGGAAGCAAAGAGAAAGGTAGGGGCGGGGCCCCAACCGCCTTCAAGGGCACACCCCCAACTAACTTCCTCCCTTAAGGCCCTAACTCCTGAAGGTTCCACAATGCCATAAGCTGGCCACCAAGCCCTTCCCAAGACTTCCTAACCCTGCTCTGAAGCCAGAGGTGCAGTCATGGGGAAACACTGAAGCATGTCACATTCAGGGGGCATGGACATGTTTCCCTGAAGAATACCATCGGACCGGATGCCATCCATATGCTCGGCCCTTCCCTCACTCGGCCCGTACCACACCTGACCTTCCAGAGGTTGTCTGACCAAATTGCTAAGGAGACAGATAGAAACTGGTATCCCAAATCTAACCTGGAGTGAAATCTGGGGGTTTCTAATTGTATTTATTCATGTATGTGTAGGTCAGAGGACAATTTGCAGGAGTCGGTTCTCACCTTCCACTATGTGGATACTGGGGATCAAACTCAGGTGGTCAGGCTTGGTGGCAAGTTCCTTTGCACACTGAGCCATCTTGCTGGCCCCAAAACCCATTTTTAAACAGAGCAAACAAAATGTCACCCCTGTGTTTTTGGTACCAGGCGGAGGAGTAGGGTGGGGTTCGAGGAGGTTCTGTTGAATGCTCATCTGCTTCCGCAGTGTGAACTGTGGATACTTTAAGGAAGGATGGGATGCTAACCACCCAGGCTACCCAGGGAGAAAGGCCAGCTAGCACACTTCGGTGACACGTGTGCATCATCTGGCTTGAAAATGAGTGAGCTGTGCTGGGCACGAGGGTGAGAGGAGGGGCTGGGCAGTTGGTTCCCGTTAAACTTGGTGGCCTGAGAATTCCAGAATGTGGATCGTGCTGTCCCAGACCATCTGGGAGGTCGCAGGACCAGAGCCCCTGCTTTAGGCTAAGAATGTTCCTCCTCCTCTAGCCCCTGGAGCAAGGGTCCCCAGAGTCTCGTGGGGCCTAGAGAGAAAAAGTACTCAGAAGGCCTGGGGCCCAGCAGGCATCCCATCCACACATTCTGCGAGGTCTCTAATTAGCTATTTACATGACAGACCAATTATGTCCCTGAAATGGTGGTCACAGGCTATTGAGTCATTAGCGACATTTTTAAAATACATTTCAACCACACAAAACCATGTTTACACAACGATCAGGAACTGTCTTCCAACCACAGAAGCGAAAAGAACTCGGCAAAGGCAGAAAAAAACAGGCCCTGGGGTAGGGGGCCGGGAAAAGGTCAGGCAATGTTTCTTTAAAGCTTGGATGACTTGCAAAAGGGCGGGTAAAAGCTGAGGACTTACCATGTGCCAAGCACTGCCCCAGGAAGGGACTGGGGAGGCAAGATGGAGCCTAATTCAGTCTCAAAGTTTCTTTGGCGCCAGAGCAGTTGTGTTGATGGCTTTATCTACACATAACACTTGGTAATTCACTCAACAAACACTGGTGGAAGACCTGACTGTGAAGAAACTATACAGATAAAAGGTCTGCTCTTTTGAGGGATCCTAGCTGTGGACTTCCTGTGAGTCCATCTGTGACCGGTTTCTCCTTGCACCCATGTCTACATGCAGTGAACATACTTAGTACCCCTCGAAGCTCTGAGGTGGGAGAGACATGAAAGTTTGTTTTCCACCTTCACAGTCCCCGGGCGGCTTTTTGGTATCCTTACAATCAGTTTAGGAATAAGTATGCTGAGCTGTTATTCTGTGACAGATACAGCAGGGCTAAGACCTGAGGATTCTGGAATAAGCAGGCAAGGTCTAGTACCAACTCTGGGCTCAGCAGCTGAGCTGGTTCTGGGTGATAGGCCAACCTCAGAGGGTACTAAAACTCAGCAGCCCTGATGGGGGGCAGGTCTGGAAGAATGAATCATGGAGCAGGGGGTGGGCAGGAGAAGGAGGAGGAATTATCCAGACCCTGGCAGAATAAGGCACAGAGGCTAGAGAGGGCCCAGCAGGTGGGGGCAGCTGGAGGTACAAAGGGATATAGGGTGGGGGGAGAGCAGAGGCCAGGCCTGGGGGGTGGGGTTATGCAGCATTTGCCTCCTACAGGTACTGGGGACCATGGTCAGAGGTTGAATGAGAGGTACAATGACTGGACCTGATGGTGCCAGCCTATAATCCCAGCCACTCAGAAGGCTGAGACCCGAGGATTGAAAGTTCAAGAACAGATTGAAAAACCTGTCTCAAAATGGAAAATATGAGGCCTGGGGAGATGGCCCAATTTATTCAAGTAAAGTGCTTGCCACACAGACAGGAAGACCTTGGTTCAATCCCTAGAACCCAAGTTAAACAGCCAGGAGTATTTGTAATCCCAGCACTGGAGAGGTGGAGATAGGCAGATCCCTGAAGCTCTCTGGCCAGACAGCCTAGCCTAATAGGTGAGCTCCAGGCCAATGAAGAGACCTTGTCTAGGGTGGAACCTGAGGAACCACATCAGGTGATGACCTCTGATCTCACACATGTGTACATGCGGAGGGTAGGGGGAGTACGTGCACATATAAAGACATGCATGCACCTGAACTTGAACACACACATACACACAAGGAAAATAAAATCAGAGGATGGGGGAAGTAGCTTGGGTAGGAAGCCTGTCTATTATTGAAAATAAAGTAACACATAAAGAAAATAGTGAAAATGGAACTTTCCACAAGACATGAGAGCAAAGAGAAACAAACAAGTCAAGCAGGAGACCATAAGAGCAAGATGGTGCCCAGAAATGCCCCAGTCATGAACTTTACACACACACACACACACACACACACACACACATACTCACACACATACAACTGTTAAGCAGAAGTCCTTGGAACTCAGAACCAGAATTCCAGTGATACGAATCTTCAACAGATAATGAGCAAAACCAGGCTGGGCTCCCAGCGAGGAACTGGGCAGTTGACAACTCACACTTAGTATTTTATGGCTTCCCCAGGGAGTTTAGCAGGGTTCTCCCTCGGGGTCTCATGAGGCTGCAGGGCGCTAGCAGTCAGGCAGAGTCTCCCAGTGCTCACATGTCCTTGGCAGAACTTGATTACTTGTGGGTATAGGACTGAAGTCCCCTTCAGCCTCCTCTGGCAACACCTATCCTTGCAGGTTTCACCCTGGAAGCTGTGGGCTTGGCTCCAGCCTGCAATGGCATCTCATGCAACAAAGTAGTCACATGATCACTCGAGCTCTTTGCCATTTGTTATTGGAGAATGAAGTTGCAGGTCCCGGTCCTTAATCAGTGAGAGGGGAAGATACAAAGACCCGAGTCCAGGGGTCACCTCAGAGCCTGTCCACCATATGATCGTAGGTGTGGGTGTTAAACTGTAGAATTAGAGAACCAGGCAGTGGGTACCTGCTGACCAGAGTAAACAACCATGGAGTTGCCAATCTAGCTCCGTCAGGGATTTCTTTTGGGGGTGGGGGGGGGTGTCAATTTGATCCCCATAGCTCTCTGTATTTCTGGGGTCCTTGTGGCTATAGTTTCCACATCTACAAAAGTGGGAACTTTTGTCCTTTGCAAGGATGTAGAAAGAACGCAGCAACTTAAGAAATGGACTCATGTTGTCTAGCACTTACTATGCACAAGGCCCAGTACAGGGGCTTTCCATGGATTGTTCTGTTTAATTCCATAGCAACCTTATGGGGTCATCACCAGTACTGAGCCCAGTTTACAGACAGAAAACTGAGGCTCAGAAAGGTGATGTCACCTGCCAAGCTAGCAACACTGGGAATGGAATGTAGACAGAAGAGCTCTGAGTGCTTTATGAGACTGAATCCCACATTTAGCACAGACCCTGGCCGATGGAATTCCTCAAGAAATAGTAGGCATACTCTGACCACTGTGACCTTCATTTCTATTGACGTTATATACCTCTGCACTACAGAAAGCATGCTTTAAGTCTTTTCCCACTCAGTCCCAAAGAGGTACATTTTTAAAACTTCATCGTCCTTTCCTGACTCAAAATGAAGCCTATGCATACACACAGTGGTTCTCAATAAACACTATACTGCTCTGAATTGTTTCCTGGATTCACAAATGTCTTCCACAACAGTGGGGTAGACGGGAAGCCATGATCCCCATTTTACAGACGGGAACTGAGATCCCACAACCAACCTGGCTGGCTTAATATGGAGTTTCTGATAATCAGGTTCCAACTCAGCTCTTCTGCCTCTGCCTAAGACTGTGTGCGCATCCCATAGTGATAGCCATGGTAACCAGTGCTGCAGCCATGACTGACCACTAACTATAGCTTTATGTGAAGAAATCCGCATCCCTTAGCTCGAGCCCCAGGTTTAGAACACAGGACTCAGATATCTGAAATCACCTGTCCAGCATCTTCCCAGAAGATTACACACTGCTCTGTGTCCCTCACGCCTCTTTGGATCCATGTGCTCTGCAACTCACTCCTATTGAAAAGTGAAGTTTATTTTCCAACCTCCCAAACTGGAGCTGATCCTTGGACTTGCTTTGACCAATCCAATGAGGCATAAGTAGCTTTCAGCTGTCACCTCACAAAAGCTTATGAGAAGAGATCTTGTTGAGTGAGCTGCAATGTTGAGTGGTCTTGGGTCAGCCACCTTAGGCCACCCCAGAAACTGACAGCCAACATGGAAGGCCCCAGCTGAGTCTGCCCTAAATCAAGAGTCCTTTCAGATCCATGTGCTAAAAAAATGGTTTGGATCATTTCCATTACGTTTTAGGACATTTTGTTATGCAGCAATAGCTGACTGATACAACCATGAAGCTACTCAATGGCAGATTGAAACCCAGTTCCCTTTATCTCCCTGCTCTTGGCTTCCTATGTGAAACTCCCAAATCCCCTTGAGAGACTCAAAGCTTTGCCCAGCATGCACACACAATGTTGTATGGCCCCATCTGCTCCAGGAACTCAGTCTCCTTGACCCAATATGGCAGTCCCAAGCAGACTTCAGCATTTCAAGAAGCCCCATCCAAGGCCACCCACTCTTTCCCACCCACTCGTCTCTCTATGGTTTTGTTGTTTTTTGTTTTGTTTTGTTTTGTTTTTTTGTCTTTTCGAGACAGGGTCTCCCTGTAGCCCCAGCTGTCCTGGAACTCACTATGTGACCAGGCTAGCCTTGAACTCACAAAGATCTGCCTGCCTCTGCCTCCTGAGTGCTGGGATTAAGGGCGTGTTTGTGGCTGGCTCTCTGTGTTTTTTAAAAAAACGATTTATTGTAAGGGGCCAGGTGTGATAGTGCATGGCTTTAATCCCACCACTCAGGAGGCAGAGGCAGGTGGATTGCTCTGAGATCAAATCCAGCCTAGGATGGTCTACAAGTGAGTTCCAGGCCAGCTGGGACTGCATAGTGAGACCCTGTCTCAAACAACAACAACAACAACAAAAGATTTATTTTATTTTTATGTGTGTGTGTGTGTGTGTACATGCATCTGTGTGTATACACACACACACACACACACACACACAGGCAGGAAGAGAGTGTCAGATCCCTGGGAGTTGGGGTTACAGGTGGTTCTGATCCTCCTAACATGGGTGCTGGGACTGAACTCTGCAAAGTCCTCTGCAAGAGCATCAGGCGGTCCTAACCACTGAGCCGTCTCTGCATCCTCTTCCGTGCATTCTTGAAGTTCTCATTCACATATCATGTCCTGCAGGCAAACTCAGAGCTGCAGCTCCCCAAGGCATCACAGTCTCTGCCCATCAGCCATGCCTCTAGCATTTGGCACTAGCTCCACCTGCTTTGTGTGACTACATTTCATTTCCCTACTTTGATCATCTATCTAGACTTTATAGGGAGTAGATCTTCAATGATTTCATTCCACCGACATTACTGGATGCCGCTGGAACTCCGCCTGCGAAGGAGATATATATATGCCGGGTTCCTGTGTACAGCAATAGACCATGCATGCCATAAGCTAGTGAATGTGTGCAAAAATTTCACATCATGCGTGCTAAAGTCTCATCTAGAATACAGATAAATTAATTCTATATGATAGCTAGTTTCTGAGATACAGAGGAGAATTTCCTGAAATAGGGTGGCCAAGAGGCTTCTCTGAGGCAGGGGCATTGGGCAGGTACCTCATCTAAGGAATCAGCCACAAAAAGAACTCTGGAGAGACAGCATGAGACAGAGGAACTAGCTGGTGCAAAGGCCCTGAGGTGGGAACAGATAAGGCTCTGCAAAGAAGAGCAGGAGACTTTGGCTACAGCAGAGTGAGGTCTGAGGAAGTGAAGATGGGGATGAAGTCAAAGAGACAGACACAAACCAGGCCAGATGGCCCCGGAAAACATTCAAGTTCATTCTGAGCTGCATTGGGTCAACAGACCATCTCCAAGGAGCCCCGAAACTGAACCGCTGTGTGTGTGTGGTGTGTGTGTGTGTGTGTGTGTGTGTGCGTGCGTGCGTGTGTGTGTGTGTGTGTGTGTGCATGCGTGTGTGTGTGTGGTGTGTGTGTGTGCGTGTGTGTGTGTGTGTGTGTGTGTGTGTGTGTTTGCAAGAACACACTGGCCCATCTCTTAAGAGCAGCCCTAGCCATTTCCCATCCTGTATCAATTAGGCTGCTCATTCCATTGCCCCTGACTTCTAAAGGGAAACAATGGAGAATTCTCAAAGGCCAGTAACCGAGCCCACAGAAGGCAGCGAGTCCATAAACTCCGGCAAGCCTTCCCACTGCCCGGGGTGCGTCACTCTGTGCCTTGCCTCCAAAGCACTGCCTTTACCCATAAGCCAACACAATACAAAAATTAGTATTATTATTATTAGAAAACCCCTCACCACCAGGGAGAGAAGTCTTGGAAATAACATTGGCCTCAATAAATCATCCTGATCTGGGGACACTGAGGGGTTAACAGGGACGCTGGTGAAGGAGCCGCTGGCTTTCAGTGTTCAAGGAACTGCAACTCTGCTGTTCACTTATTACGTGGCCAGCAGAAAATCCCTCTCTTTCAGCCTCAGTTCCTTTGAGGAACTGACATATTGGCATGGTTTCTTAAGGGCCCCTCTATTCTTTATTTCTAGAAGTATGTTCTATTTCTTAAGTTCCCTTTGAAAACTTTTGTGGAAGACAATTGGGCACTATGCATCAAGAATCCTTGGGGCTGGGAATGTGACTCAGTGGGTACAATGTTTACCTAGAGGCCCTGAGTTTGATCCTCAGCACTACGTAAAATTGACAAGGTGATGCACAGCTGCAATCTGAGCACTTGAGGTAGAAGCAGGAGGATCAGAAGATCAAGGTCATCTTGAGCTACATAGTGAGTTCCAGTCCAGCTTGGGCTACATGGGACCTGGTCTCAAAAGAAATCATCCATATATGTATATATATATACACACACACACACACACACACACACACACACACACACACACACACCTCACAAACACTTGGATGTAAAAAATAGCCCTTTCAGAAGACAATGATGTTTATCTCTGGTTCCCAAAAGGAGCCATTCCATCCCCTACAAGGGAACTTTTGAGAGACACCTGAAGACTGTGCTATTAGCTCCTAGAAGGTAGAAGCCAAAGGTGTCACTAACCTCCTAGAAGGGGTGGGACAGCTCCACAAAAATGACTTTTCTACACAAAATGTCAAGAATTCCACAGTTAGAAACTCCAGTATAGAAAAATGACATTAGCAGACTAGAGAGATGACTCAGTAGTTAAGAGCACTGGCTCCTCTTACAGAGGATCCAGGTCAGGTTTCCAACACCCACATGGCAGCTAACCATTCTTAATTCCAGTTTTAAAGTATTCAAGATCACCCCCTTCTGACCTCTGCAAGCATTGTATGCCTTGGGTGCAGTTATGTACATGCTGGCAAAACTGCTTGTACATGTAAAATTAAATAAATCAAAGGAAAATTTTGAAGAAAAATGGTATTAGTCATTCCTTCCTATACTGTTTCTGAGATAAAAAATAAAATATGTAAAATGGACCACATGAAAATCACCATGTTCTAGTCAGTCTCAGAGTCCACATCTGTGACCAAATGCTGATAGAACAGCTTAAGAGAGGAAGGGCTTATCTTGGCTCACCGTTTCAGAGGGTTCTGTCCTTTAGTCAGGGCTTGGGTAGAAAGTCATGGAGGTGGGAGCACATGCTGGGGACTGTGCCTCACTTCTTAATGGGCTTTTGCTAAATTACTAACCTCCCTGGGCCTCCGTGTCCTCATCTGTAAAATGAGGACATAGTGGGACTCAGTGCTCGCTCATACCTGGGACATGTTTCCAGAGCAGCTCTGGCATACCAAAGGTGTTCTATAAATATGAGTTAAAATTTCATTAATGCCCCTTTGTGGGTGCGTTTGTTTCTTTCAGTAACCATTAACAACACAGCATCCTCCATGCTGGAGATAGAATTCAGAACAAGGCCCTTGTGACTCCCTCCTTCTTCACACACTGGAAAAAATCCAGATTCAAAATCCAGGTGTGAATTCACAACCAAATCCATCCCTTCTGAAGTCGAGATGAAAGACAGAAAGGAACCAAACACACACCCATGCCACTTGGCCAGCCACACTTCCCTCATGTGAGCTCTTCCCAGCTGGCACAGAGACAACCTCTTGGCATGCACAGCACTCCTCCACAAATGGCTGGAGTTACCAGGAGGGTAATTATCCCACCAGCCCACTTCCCATAGAGTCTCTCGGGCTTGCAAACCAGGAACAGCATTAGCAAAGGAAGAGGGGAGGGGAGAAGACCTTTCCCGCCTCATCTCCTGAGCCTCCAGCCTTCTGCCAAGCCAGGAAGTCCTGGCCAGAATGCACCCCTGGAACCCAGCAGGCTACTGGGGGAGTCTGCCAGTATCCTAAATTGTCATATGGGTTTTGTCTCTGTGAATTAGAAGTCATCAGACTAGGCCACTCAAGGAAGCTAGGCACAAAACACATTTGGTCATAGACAGGTGGGAGAAGTTGTGTGCTGGTCTCTTTGCTTTTCCTTATTTATTCCTTGTTTGTTTGTTTGCATAGGAGAATGAACATGAACTTTCTTTTGTTTTTCATTTTTAAATGACTAATATATTTGGAGCTGAGTCTTTGCAGCCCCATAGGTATCCACAGTATGTTCTCTGAGGATGGAGGAGATGGCTTCTCAGTAAACATCCTCACCAAGGGGTCCCAGCTCAACCTAGACGCTCCAGTCACAGGCACACGATTAGGAGTCACCTTTGAGGGTACGGCTTAGTGATAGAGTGATCACCTAGCATGTGCAAGACCCTGGGTTCCATCCTCAATACAGGGAAAGCAGGAATAAAAAAAGAAAGGGGGGAAGGGGAGAGAGAGAGAGAGAGAGAGAGAGAGAGAGGAAAGAGCAACCTTTGACTACATGGGTGCACTGGCTGTTAAAGAGGATTTGGGCTGAGCATCCCTGTGAGCCCCTTGCCACTGTCAACTGCGCTGGCCCTGCTTGAATGACACCTTGCTGCCATCCCAGCGGCTGGGTTGGTGAGCAGGTCCTGGTGCACCTTGCATTGGCACCGATCCTGCTCCTCCTTTCTCCATCCAGATAGGTTATTCAGCCTCATTGGGCTTCAGTCTTCTCAACTGTGGAAGGGGGAGAATAATGCCCCACCTCCACGGCTGTTGTTAGGGTTAAATGGGGGATGTTTGGCACGGTGCTTGGCAGTTTGGGGACCCAGTCCATGTCAGTCATTATTGAAAGTTATTTGGCTCCTCTCAGCCTCACTTTGCACTGTCTTAAAATGGGGATCCTTTGGGGAGTCGTAGGAATTCATTTAATTACATTTTTATGCACGGATGGCAATGCCTGGATGCAGATTTGTCCCGAGACTATGCTAGAGCGCCTACAGGCATTAGTCCATTAGGCTGTTATAATTATTAGAAAGCTCAGTATTATTTGATTAATGGAGATACTGAGGCTGAGAAACAATAAGGCATGAAATCTGCCAGATGGGAAAGTTCAAAGTTGCAAATATGCTTCCCTGGAGGGTGAGGATGGACAGGCGTCTATTGAGATTGTTCTTGCTTTTCCTTCTTTACAACAGCCTCTGAAAAGCCCGTATCTCATGTGGGTTCTTTGCCTTAGGGTTAAGAAGGGTTAATTAAATATCATCGGTCACCCAACTAGAAGGCAGCCTCTCCTTCAGCAGTATTGGTGAATTTCAGAATTTGGTGAAAACGTAAGATTCTCCTGCATTCTCATAACTTGGTTATGTTAATGAAATCAAGTGCCTGGGATGTTATATTGACCTATAAAGAATGATTGCATCAGCACCATCACCATCATCACTACCTCCACCATAAACATCACCACCATGACCGCCTTTACCACAACTACCATCACTACCATAGACACTTCCATCATCACTACCTCCACCATAAACATCACCACCATGACCACCTTTACCACAACTACCATCACTACCATAGACACTTCCATCACCATCATCACCTCCACCACCATCGTTGTCTCCATCATTGTCTCCATCACTGCCCTACCATCATCACCACTGCCATCATCACCACCACCACCATCACCATAGTCACCTCCATCACCATGATCAGTTCTACCACAGTTATCACTACCACCATCATCATTACTAAAACTATCATCACCATCATCACTTCAACCACAACCATCACCAATAGCACTATTATTATCTCCATCACAACCACCATCAACATCATGGTCATCCCACTGCCATCATCACAACCATCACTACCACCAGCATCACAACACCACACTCACACACACACAGACACACACACACACACACACACACACACACACACACATATATATATATATATTTGGGGTCAAAAATGCTTTTACTTGATCAGAAAATGGAACTGTTCATTTTCCCAAGCAGTTCTTAGAGAGCACAACATTTGATTCCCTGGGCTGATGTAATGGTGCACACCTATAGTCTTAGCACTGTGGAGGACTGGGCATGAGGATCATATATTCTGGGCCAGCCTGGGATATACAGAAAAACCCTGTACGAAAAAGATAAAAACCAGTGAGCTAGAGCTCCAACTTCGACCTATCTTCCTCACTCCCCTAAGGGAAGAGAATCCAGTTACTCTAAGGGCTTTGCTCCTTAGGGGTTCAATGTACCTGCGTGGGGGAGGAAACCAGGGGATCTGAAGCAGAGGATCCCAACTTTTCATCACTCAATGGCAAATGTAAAGACAAAAGATTCCAAGATTGTTCACAGAGATAAACACTGGTATGTAAGATTCAGCCAGTTCAAGTGTAGGGTTAGTGAAAGGTTCTCTTGCAATGGAGCAAGACTGCTTGTCACCTCAGTGTTTCTCCTTCTTCCCTTATAGCTGATGGATCAGGACAATACTTCCTGATATCATCCTTTTTCTTCCACTCCACAGCATCAAACTCCATCACACCACTGGAAAGAAGGCGGAGGAGTTCCTTTTGACAATCAGCCTGTTGGAGAGAGGAGAACTGGTCCATGGGCACCAGAAAGAAGAATGGAAGAAGGAAGGGACCAGAGACAGAGCCTGGCAAAGCCCTGGGTGGGATGCATGCACAAAGAAGGGGGAGAGTAGAGATTAGGGAAGGAAAAACCTGCAGAGTGGGTTTAGTTTAACTCTAGGAAACAACTTAACCTGAGATGCTCAGAACCGTGTGGATGCCGTAGGGAGAGGACAAGGGGGAGGAGGGGATTCCAAGCTTGAGAAATCAGCCCTCTTTTATATCATTTCAGAATGTAAGTAAAAGCAGGGTGCAGGAGGGATGGGAGGAGCTGTGCAGATTACCCTCCTTTAAGAGAAGCTTTGGGATTGGGGATGTGGCTCAGTGGAGGAAACCCTGGGTTCTACCTCCAGCACCACAAAAATAAATGATTAAAAATTAAAAATACCACCACCACAGCAAAAATAAAAAATCCTTTCCATTTCAGAACTGGAATCGGGGGGCCATGGTTTTAGTTGAATTGCACATTTACAAGTTGAGAGTATTTTCAGATAGCAATTTTTAAAGGTTTGTGTATTTATTTCAATTTATGTGTGTGTGTGTGTGTGTGTGTGTGTGTGTGTGTGTGTGTGTGTGCTGTGTGAGTTTATGTTCACCATGTGTGTAGGATCCCGTAGAGACTGAGTTACAGAGAGTTGTGATGTGGGTGCTGAGAACTGAACCCAGGTCCTCTTAAAGAGTTCAGTAAGCACCCTAAACTGTTGAGCCATTTCTCCAACCCCTAGATAGCAATTCTTAAAACATTATTTAACTTGGTAGAACATAAGAGTTGGCCACTCTTTATTAGCCTTCCCTCTAGTTTTAGGATTATCTCCCTTGTGGCATGCCAAAGTTTACAAGGCATTGCTCTGGCACACAGAGTTGGTTTCTCTCCCTGGGTCACTCCTTATATTCTGGAAATAAGGGGTCTCTTCCTTGAAGAAGATGGGAAGATGGACCGCCTTCTGAGCTCAACTAAAATTTAGAGATGCTCACAGGTTTAGGGGTAATGAAGGAAAATGAGCTTTTAATGTTTGGGAGCAACTGTTCCAAGATGGACACGGACTTAGGTACTGTGTGGGTAAGAAAGGAGATAATGAGCTTTCAAGAAGGAGTTACAACTGATGTACTAGGGGGTGAGGAGGAAGAAGAGAGAGCCGAGACTCCCCGCCATCTCCTAGACCTGTCTCCTGAGCAGACTGAGGGTCATCCTTTCCAGTTATGTCTAGTTTTTTGACCTTACAACAGACATTGTCCTCCACAAAATTCACTCTCAAGAAAGGCACATTTAAGTTACAAAACAATACCCCCCAAATTCTTCATACTTTCAAATATGTGTATTGGTTCCTTATTTCTGTTGTTGCTATGACAAAATACCAGATAAGAAACAATCTAAGGGAAGAAGGGCTTATATTGGCTCACAGTTCAATGGGATACATTCCATCATAGCAGGGAAGGCATGGTGGTCAGAGAATGAAGAGGAAATAGGACTTGGCTATAAAACCTCAGGACCTGCCCCCAGTGCACACATCCTTCAGTGAGGCTCCACCTCTTAAATGTTTCACAGGCTCCCCAAACAGCACCACCAGCTGGAGATCAAGTGTTCAAATACCTGAGCCTGTTAGGGATATTTCACATGTAAAGCACAACAGTAAGTTTACGCTTTTGTGTTGGGTTTTGTTCACAGCTGTCTTGGGGAGCAGGCAGCCTGCAGGCCACAGGTTGGGCACACCAGCAAGTAATGAGCCTTATACAAATTGGAAATTAGAACAAAAAACAACAGGAAAATAAGAAATTGCATCTTGGACCACAAAATCCCCAGTACCTAAGAAACAACCAAGTGCCAATGTCTAGGAAGCTGTAGGAAAGATGAACTTGAAGTTCAGGAGAGATACTAGAACTGTGGATTTGGACTTCAATGTCAACATTTCCAGGCAAGACTTAAGTCTGTAGCAGGTCCACCTGCCATCTCGTTCCCCTCACACCTTGCCTGAGTTTGGAGATCTTGTTCCTTTTCAAGGTTACTCTTGGTCTCTTGTTCTTCAGCTCTCATAAACAATGCTGAGAACAGGATAACTACAATCACAGTCCCCCCCCCCCCCAAAGACCTATGGTTTGCAAAACAGCTTTGATGGTGAAAGTTCCTTTCAGTTACAGTCTTCTTTGGGTTGCAAATGGCAGAGAAACAATTCAAACTGGTTTTAAGCCAAAACAAACACAGTGAATGGAATATCTGCTCAGGTCCTGGGGGGTGGGGGTCAGAAACAGGTAAGAGCCTTTAGAGATTTATTCAAAGCCATGCCTGGGATGCCTGTGGATGATGACATGGTGTGTTGTCTACCAAAGGAGAAGGGGAAGAAAGCAGGGTGGGCAGAAGGAAACTCAGGCCACCTGTGCTCCAAGAAAGTGGTGCCAAGACCTGCAGGAGCCCCACAGTGATGGCTACCTGTCAGAAGGAGCCCACTCTGGGTAGAAATGGCCCTGCTCCAGGACTTCAGCCATCTCAATCACTGGTTGGGCTGGAACCAGCCACAGAGTGTGCAGCTTTGGAGTGGGCAGGGAGGCAGGGAAGGTCCAGAGTGGCAGTATTGGAGATGTCCAAGTGTGCTGTTGCTCGAGGGCCCATGGAGCCAAGAGAGAGAGGCCGTAGGCACAGGTGGAGCCAAAGGTCATTTTAGAATGTCCTTAGACTTTGCTAAATCCTTCTCTCTGTCCATCTCCCTTGATGCTTCTCTCCCTTCCCCTCAGTTCCTTTTCTTTTCCCTCAATCTCTTCCTCTCAGTCTGTCTCTCCCTTAGCCCCTCCCCTCTCCCTCTCCTTCAGCCTCTCCCCTTTCTCTCCCCCTTAGTCATCCCCTCTCCCTCTCCCTTTGCCCCTCCCCTCTCCCTGTCCCTCTCTCTCCCCCTCTGGATTTCCACAAGTACCCCTGTTTTTATTTTCCTCTCCAATGGTTGCATATTCCTTTTGGTCTTCTTTGACCGAAATCACAGGCAGTCTTCAACAACTTCAAGCCGGAGAAGCCCATCATTTCCAGAGGAGGGAAATCTGCCCTTTGGACCCCATCTTGACCTCAGTAACAGGCTCCCAGGTCACCACTGAGGCAACCCACTCCACCCAAAGGACTGAAGATTCTGGAAGGAAAAGACTGGGAAAGGAGGGAGAAAATAAAGGGATTCCTCACTTAAAGTCCCACCAGAAACATGGGCCTCCTAGAGAGTCCAAAACTCTAAATCATCATAAAAATAACCAATGTCCACTGTCACTGTGCAGCAAGAGGGAACCAGAGGAAAAGGCAGTTCTTCATCGGAGAAGAGAACACAGAGGAGACCGGAGAGCACCATTCCATTGCATGGGCCCAAGGTGAAGGTTAGTTTGACCAAAATTACCAAAATTATATTATATCAGACACTGATTCCGACATAAAAAGAGTTCTCAAAATAATGCAAGTCACAGTTAGATGATTGATATATAGATAGATAATTGATAGATTGATAATCGATAGATATTTCATAGGTAATAATCACTAGACAGATGTTGATAGATGGATGATAATTACTGATAAATGATATATAGTCAATAGATCAATAGATAATTGATAGATACAGATAAATAATGGATAGATGATAAACAAATGATAGATAGGCATATGATACAGAAATATATAAGAAATACAAAATGCGGTCTATGAGAAATGTCAACAAGGCAGATGGTGGATTTCCCCATTAGATCATTATCCCTCGATGTCTTGAAAATAATGTACTTTCCTGATTAAGAGAACCAAACCAGGCTGTGGACTCTTCTCTCTAGCTCCTCTGCCTTCTGCCTGCACATTTAGTTTAGGATGTTACAACCTCAGAAATGAGGGGCAGGACACTTATAAGCTACAGAATGTCTGTCTTGATTTCTGGATGTTGGGAACTCCCAGATGAAAGTACTGGAGATCCAGTGCCTGAGGAGAGAGGCTCGCTGGTTCAGAGACCACATCTTCTCACGGTGTTCTCATCCAACGTGGTAGAAGCGGCCAGGAAGGTCTCTCTTTAAAAAAAAAAAAAAAATTATGTGTATGTGTGTATTGTCTGCATGTATGTAAGTGCACCCCTGCTGTGCAGTGCCCACAGAGGACAGAAGGCATCGGATCCCCTGGAACTGGAGTTATGAACAGTTGTTAGCTGCCATGTGGGTGCTGGGATTTGAACCTGGGTCCTCTGCAAGAACAGTCAGTGCCCTTAACCACTGAGCCATTTCTCCATCTCCCTCTGAGCACTCTTTTATATAACTACACTAGACCCAGATATGAGGGCTCTGCCCAGTCAGGGCCTCAGAACCTTCAAAAGACCCCACCTCCTAAAGCCATCACCCTAGAAGTCAGTTTTCAAACATAAATTTGAGAGGGGGCCACATTCAGTCTATGCCACTGTATGGCTTTGAGTGACAGCCTCCTTGCTTCCTTGTCAGCCTGGGAGGAGGAAGATCTGCCTTTAACAAGGTTATGAGGACTGTCATCGTTGAGAATGTCAATGCCCAGAACAGTGCTGGAACTAAGTGATTGTTCTAGCTTCTTTTTTGTTACTGTGATAAAACACTCTGACCTAAAGTGACTGGGGAGTAAAGGCTGTATTCCACTTAAAATTTCAGATTACATCATTGAGGGGAAGTCAAAGCAGGAACTCAGGGCAGTCCTGCTATTCCATACAGCATCACTTCTGACCAAGGAACTCACCTCACAGCCAAAAATGTACAGCAGGAACCACAGAGGATGCTGCTTGCTGGCTGGCTTGGAGGCCAATACTTAGCTAACTTTCTTATACAGCCCATGACCACCTCCCCCACAGTGAACCCTCCTGTGTCAATGAACAGTCAAGACAATCCCTCACAGAATGCCCATAGGCCTATCTGATCTAAGCCATTCATCAACTGAGGCTCTCTTCTCAGATGACTCTAGGTTGTGTCAAGTGGACAGAGCTAACCAAGACAGTGCTCAACACACAGCACTAGTATTACTAGTACTATTAATATTACCAGTATATAACCTGGTATTACTTCACACATGTTGGCTACTGTTGTCTTCCCAACACCAGCCAGCCAAGGAAGCCAGCGAAAGTTCTTTGCTTCAGAATCCAACAAACCATTAGACTCCAAAGCAGGAAAGAAAGAAGTCCAAGCCCTATGGACTATTTTTAGAGATAAAATATATTTAGAAATAAAAGGCGGGGGGGGGGCTCCATCTGAGAGAGGTGTGTCACAGCATCTCCAGCACAAAGTCCCAGTACAATTGTCCTTAATTTATTATATTGCTGGTGTAGGCTCCTGGCTCCCACCACAAACCATTTAGGATCCACCCAAGTTCCTGCTCATGCAGGGGGATTCCCTCAGCCTGGAGGGATGGAAGGAGCCCAGGGACTCTAACCCTCCCTCTTCTGAACCTGGTCCCCCTCTTGAGCCCGTGGGGACCTTCCACATTTCTGCAGGGGCCTTCCTTTGAAGCCTTGTTCCTCCCACCTCTAAGAAATTCATTCCTCTTGTCTAGATGATCTCTGGGGTGGAGATTTCAAACAATGAATAAAAGTATACAGAAGAGCTCTTCCCTGGAGATCAGTTTGTAGCTTTCTCTTTGGTCAGATGAAATCAAGTAAATGGCCATGGAGAAAGAGCTCCTTGAGTGGGTGTTGGTGAGAGGAACCCACTGTCAACTCGGCAACTCTGTGGTGGGCACCATGCCCTAGAAGGACCCACTAAGGAGACATCTGGTGTGAGGGTTAATACTATCAACAAGATCTAGAATCACCAAGGAGACAAATCTCCAGGCATATCCATGAAAGAGTGTCTAGACAGGATTAATTGAGATGCACAGACCCACACTAAATGTGGGTAGTACCATCCCATGCACTGGGAACTGGGACTGAATAAAAAGGAGAAAGCAAACTGAACACCAGCATCAGTCCCTCCGGCATCTGCCACCACGACTTCCCTACCACGATGGACTGTGCCCTCAAACCATGAATCAAAACAGAGTCATGAGAACAGCACATGCTCCTCCCAGCTCTATCACCAGGGGAAACGGAGTCAGCCCAGCCTTGGAACGTAGTTTTGGTCAAGCAGCATCCTTTAGGCTGATAGCATGAAACACATCAGCAGACTAACTCTACAAGTGGCTGTTGTATTATTAGGTTCTAATAGACCATCTGCCTCATGCGACCAAGCAGCAATACTGAGAAAAGGTGATACTGTGACCCCTGCTTCTCGATGAGGAAACTGAGGTTGTGAGACAAAAGCAGAATGACCCATAACTCCACTCCTCACTATGGAAACACCAGAAGTGACTATCATCACATAGAGATAAGCATAGGATATCCCCAGCACCTGCATCCCTAAGAACATGCAGAATGGTATACATACTTGTTAGGGGAGAATGGGTTTATACACTGCAGTGCCCAAGGCAATAAAATACTATGGCCAAAATAAGAAACAAACAACTGCCTCAACAACTCAATGTGACTAAATCTCACAGATATTATTGTAAATGAAAAAAGCCAGGCACAAAAGAGTATATTCTGCCTGGCTCCATTTATGTGAATTTCAAGGACAGGCAAAACTAATCAATAGAAGATAGAAGTTAAGGTAGCAATTACATTTTTGTGGAAGTATAGATAGGGAGGTAACATAAGGGAGACTGGTGGAATGCTGAACCTTGGTGGGGAGTAGCTATACGTGTGTGTGTGTGTATGTGTGTGTACACAATCCTTAACATTAGGGCACTTTAGAGGCTTAATTTTTTGTGTTCTGTCTAAATACATTGACATGAATAGAGAGAAGGGAAAGAAGGAGGGAACTAGAGGAGTCAAGGAAGAATGAAGGAAAGGATCGCGGGAAGGAACTGAGAGGGAAGGGAAAGGATGGAGGGACGAAGAAAGGTAGGGAGGGGAAGGACTGAGGGATGGAGGGAAGGATAAAGGGGAGGATGGTGGGAGAGTCGGAGGGAGTGAAGGCTGGAGGGAGGGATGAAGGGAGGGCCCTGGGAGGGAAGGAGAAGGATGGAAGGAAGGTTAAGAGGGAGAGTAGATGGAAGAAGAGAAGAATGAAGGGGTATGGAGGGAGGCAAAGAACAAAGGGCCTTGCATGGAGTCCCATAACTAGCAAGTGGCAGAAATAGCATTTGACCCGCAGTGGGCCAAAACACTGAGAATACCACACCACTGCATATCTGGGCTTCTGCTGACAACTGAGCCAACATTTGTTGATGGATGGGTGTCTCTTTATGGAAACGTGGCCACATTATCTCACCAGCATTCAAGATTTAGATCCCCGTGAATTCTCTACGACCTTTCCTGCCACCCCTCTAAATATCACTGGCGGTTGTTGACGGGGAAAATTTAGCTACGGCAAGGCCATAATGTGCTCGGGCTGCAGGCTGACGCTCCGTGGTGAAGCTGGCTTCGTCTTCTTAGGCCATCATCAGGGAATGTGGACGAGAGGAACAGAGACAGATATTGATCCTTGCTCATTATTTAAATGCATATGGCGGCAGGCAGCTGTGCTCAATAAAACCCTGACAGACACATCTCAAGCCTGAGTGATGACCACAGTTACACCCAACGGCTCCTCGTGGAGGCTGAGACTCAGTTGCCCAAGTGAAGAAATTGGAATGCCAAAAGACTCATCTGGTCAAATCCCATGGCTTGAAGAGCATTTTGATCATACTGCCTGTGTACAACAGATGCCAGACATCTTTGTAATCATGCCGTAGGGACTGCTAGATGGCTTCAGTTGCCAACTTGACACTCCTGGGAAGAGGGAACCTCAGTTGGGGAATGTTCTCTATAGGATTAACCTGTGGGCATGTCTGTAAGGCATTTTCCTGATTGTTGAGTGTTATGGGAGGGCCTAGCCCACTGTGGATGATGCGGGCAGGTGGTCCTGAGTTGTATGAGAAAGCAGACTGAGCACAGGCCAGGGGAGCAAGCCAGTAAGCAGCGTTCTTCCATGGTCTCTGCTTCAGCTCCTGCCTTGAGCTCCTGCCCTGGCTTCCCTCCATGATGGACTGTGAGTTGTAAGCCAAATAAACCTTTCCTCCTCAAGTTGCTTTGTGGTCAGTGTTTTATCACAGCAACAGAAAGCAAACTAAAATAGGGACGCAGTCTAATTTTTCTTCTACTAAGTTGAAGTTTTAAGACAGAGAATCAAAAATACATGTTTTCCAAACATCTGGGAAATCAGTGAACCCAACCCTGAAGACTTTATTTCAGCCTCGTTCTGCTGTTTCCCTGAGCAGCGTGCTTCACCTCTCTCTGAACCTCAGTCTCTTCTTCTGAAATTGGAGATTGTGTTCACATAAACTTTGTAGAGCTCTTGTAAGTATTGAATGAGTTCAAATGCCCAATACTGGGCCCAATACACACTGATCTTTTGAGAAGCCTGTCACCATTCCAGTACCGAAAGGGAATTGAATCGTGCATCGAAAATGACTATAGCAAACTGGTGGCTCAGTCACTCTTCACAACTGTGTCAAAATACCTAAAAGATCAAGCTAGGGAAGAAGGATTTATTTCAGCTTATGATTTCAAAGGTTTCAGTCTCTGATCACCTGATTCCCCTGGTTCTGATCCCATGTGTGACGGAACAGGAAATCGCCATTCAGAAAATATGGTGGAGTAAAACTGTTCATCCAATGGTGGCCAGGAAACAAAGAGAGACAAGGAAAGAGGCTAGGGGAAAAATCAGACCCTTCAAAGCTAGGCCCGTGTCCCACATCCTCCAATCAGTTCCCCGCTTCAACAATTTCAACCACCTTCCAACAGTCCATTCATTTATGACTCCAGCAATGCATGACTAATCCAGGGCTAGGGAAACAGTTCAGCTTGTATGGTAAGGCACTTGTCACAAAAGCATAAGGACCTGAGTTCAGATCCCCAGCACCCACTTAAAAAGCTGGACTAGGGGCATCCATCTGAGGATCCCTGAGGGTTGCTGACCAGCCAGCCTAGCCAAATTGGTGAGCTCCGGGTTCAGTAAGCTATGAAGGAAGACAGGATTTCAACCTCTGGCCTCCACACATACTCACACATGTGAAGGTGCAACACCATACACGTACACACACAAATGAACACACATTTACACATACATACACACACACACATACACACACACAAAGGGTTAATCCATTAGCTCAGTGCTGTCATGAACCAGTCATTCCCCCCAAACCCTAAGTCTGAACACTGCATTGAGAACTAAGCTCTCAGCACATGAGCTGCTTCTACTAGACCAAACTGCAACTAGTGTTGAGTACTCTGGAGCACTTTAACTAACCAGATAAAAGAAAGAATAATTTTTCAGAGTTTCATATATTTAAGTGAAGATACCTCACAATGAATTTTGACAAATCACCTAATCTGTACAATTCTTCATTTTTGCACTTAACGTAAAGGACTATAAAGGCACGTGTGGCTTTTAGGCAGGATTTGGTCAAGGGAGTCCTTGAACACACTGCACCTGCATGCCCACCGCTGGAATGCAACATGGCAGAGCCACCTTCCAGTGTCATTTCTATCAGGAATCTGGGAACTCAGAGAAGGGTAATAGTGAGACTTCTGGAACTGTGGATGAGCCTGAGACTCTGGGAAAGGCTTCAGTGGAGGTTGGCCACTAATCTTTATGGTACTGACCCAGGTGGACAGTGTGGCTGTCTGATAACTAAGCTTGGTTGTCAACTTGACACACCTGGGAAAAGGGAGCCTCAGCTGAGGAATTTCCTCCAGCAGACTGGCCTGTGGACATGTCTGTGAGGCATTTTCTTGATTGCTAATTGATGTAGGAGGGCCCAGCCCACTGTGGGTGGTGCCATCCCTGGGCAGATGGGCCTGGGCTGTATAAGTAACCAAGCAAAGCCAGTAAGCAGGGTTCCTCTGTGGTCTCTGCTTCAGTTCCTACCTTGAGCTCCTGCCCTGACTTCCCTCAATGGATTGTTACCTAAGAGTTGTAAAATGAAATAAACCCTTTCCTCCCCAAGTTGTTTTTGCTCATGCTGTTTATCACAGAAATAGAAAGCTAGCTAGTCTCAAAGGTTCAGCTTCATCCATTCATTCGTCCACTCATTCATTCCATTAGTATTGGGGGCATGTCTCAAGCCAGAGTTACTGTACATGTCTATTCTTGGTAATCACAGGGCAGGGGAGTACCAGAGGCCTCTCACGGAGCACCTGCTTTCCACACACTTGAGGGCTACACATCTGTGTTGCCCACCCCACTGTGCAAACAAAGCCTTATTTCCTGATCTAGATCAAGGTCAACTAGACCAACTCCTCTTCCTGCTTGTTTCTAAACCCCAAGAGTACAGAGCACTCTGGTCATAGCTAGAGCATGCAGCTCAATGGAACACTTGTGTCCCTAAGCACTGTCCCTTTGAGGACAGAGACCTCTAAGCTATAGCAGAAAAGGAGGGAAGTGCTAACTACCCAAGAAGACATCAGGAATTATGGTGAGTGAGGTCTGTTCTGCTTCTATCCCTTGACCACTGAACATGTATTTTTTTCTTTTTGGGGACCCAACATCCTATGTCTACATAGCCTGCATCCAAAAGACGCACATGTTATCTAGCATGCTGCCTTCAAGTTGGGCTGCAGCTACATCTTCAGATGGTTGTTCCAGAACTCCTTGAGCCTGGCTTTTTCTCAAAGGAATGATTCATTTACAACTGGATCCCAGCCCTTGGGAGGGCGGCAGAGGCAGGCAGATCTCTATGAGATCCAGGGCGGTTTGTCCACATAGTGAATTCCAAGCAGGCTGGGACTAACTACAGAGACCCTATCCAAAAAAAAAAAAAAAGCAATTTTACAATTAAAAGAAGCTGGGGAGGGATTTTCTGAAAGGTCCCCCGGGACCTCCACATAGAGTTGTGGTTTTTTAGGATTTTAACCAAAAAAAAAAAAAAAAGTCATTTACAACTGATAAGTAGCTGGAGAGTGATTCTCTGAAGTGTCCCCCGGGCTCTGCATCTAGACTTGGTGTTCTATAGGCACACAATGGGCAGGCGCATCCTTGGCAGGACTCGATGTCTGTTTTGATGAGTTTAAAAAAGAAAATAAAGGGACCCCATGCAATCAACTGGCCACCAATATGTGGCATGCTTTCCTCCAGGAATAGTTCAGAGTGGCTCAACTCCAACCCCTGAGACTCATCCACTGAACTTTCAGAGTGAGTAGTAATACTTAATAGCACCAGTACTTACTAATGCTTGGCAGTACTTTCCAGATTAGCCCTCCCTGTTGGGCTTCTGTGAATATCAACCAGCCAAGTCACTTTGTCTACTTGTGTTTTTAGGACGTCTTTACGCTGCCCGTGGTAGGCATTTGTATATCTACAAAATTCTACACCCTTCACCTGCTCTGTTAGCTCTGCTGACAGGCCTGCGTTTCAGCCCTCCCTGTCTTTGATCTTCCAAACCTTTTCTTCCCAAGTCCTTGACTAGGTTGTAATCCACAGCTCAGTGTATTAGTTACTTTTCTGTTGCTGTGATAAAACACCATGACTGAGGCATGTATAGAAGATATTATTAGGCTTATGCAAGATTCCAGAGGGAGAAGAGTCCTCATGATGGGGAGGCATGGAGGAAGCAGCTGGAACAGAAAGCTGAGTGCTCAGCTGAGCGCACATGTCTTTAAGTACGAATAGGAAGCAGAGATAGTGAACTAGAAATGGGGCAAGGCTTCAGCCTACCCTCAGTGATGTGCCTCCTCCAGCAAGGCCACGCCTCTAAACCTCCAAAACCTGTGTCACCAACTAAGGACAAAGTATCCAAATACTTGGAGACTATGGGGGACAGTCTCATTCAAACCACCACATTTAGCAATTATCTATCTATCTATTGATCTATCGATTGATCAATCGATCTACCTTATCTATCTTCTATATATCATCTATCAATCATCTATTATTTATCTATTTTATCTATTATATATCTATTCTCTATCTACCATCATATAACTAACATCTATTATCTATTGATCTATCACCTATCTATCTACCTAGCATCTATCTATCTTCTTTATATCTGTCATCTGTCTTCTATTATATGTGCACATATAGATAATATAATATATGTATATCAATCAATCACCTATCTTCTTGCTGCAGACCACTTTTCCTCCTTACAGAATGGCCCACTGGATGTACTTGTTAAGACATTGCCAATCAGGAAAAGTTTTCCCATTTCACCTCCCTTTTGAAGTTACCACTGAACAATGATCATGGCCTTAGAATTCCTCCATTAATAGGCTGAGTCTATTTACAGCCAGGTTCTTCCAAGTTGTTAGCCTCACTGGCTTGGCATCCAGGAGAGGACCAGGTAAAGCTCCTGGGAGGGTCACATAATGCTCATCAAGAGTGCATTATTAGCATCCAAAGGTCCCCCCCACCCCCAGCCATACCCACCAAATGTAACAAGTGTCTGAGAAGCATACCTCCCCCAGTGGCTGCGCAGATGACCCAGGATTCATCATGCCCTCGACTCTGGCTCCATTCCTACTTTGAAGAAGTTGTGAGAAGATTATGATGGTTGCCAGGCAGGTGGGTAAAACCTCCTGCAGTATCTTCAAGCATGAGAAAATTTCATGTACTAGTACTAGAAATGAAGGGTCCAACTCTTCAAGCTCTGGAGGTTTAAGGTCTAAGAAGCATATTCAACCTGCAGCCCATGGGCTGCCATCGTTCCAGGATAGCTATGAATGTGGCACAATGCATTTGTGGATGGCAATGTCATGTCTCAATGTCAAAAGTTTGCTCACCCTTGGTCTAGAGAACCAAAATCCCCAGGGGCATCCACTTAGATGCCTCTATACCAGATGTAAGCATGAATCTCAGATTTTCCCAACCAGGACCCTGGCTGTATGGTAACACATCAGCTTTATCTGTTTTTCAGTTGTATCTACTCTCTCATTGTGTGGAATCAAGACCTCTTTGTAAGGTATTAGAGGTTCTTTGACTCTCACATTGAGCCTTTAACTGCCTGTGCCCGGTCCTCAGCTTCATTATTTCTCTGCAGAGCGTCACCAGAACTTAGCAGTAAGCAGCCAAGCCCACTGCCCTTGAGAGCACTGCTTTCCTTTCCCTATATCTTGCAGCTATCCAAACCACTGCACTTTCAAATATGTTCTCTTCCACAGGGTGGCTTCATGGGTCCCTCCAATGATGTTAAATCCAGGAGGGCAATCACCCAGGGAAAGAATTCAGGTTGAGGAGAGGAAGGGAGTCTGTCCTAGGTCCATTTCTGTTACTGTGACAAAATTTACTAATAAAAGTAACACAGAGGAGGAAGGGTTTGGTGGCTCAGAGTGCCAGATCACAGTCCATCAATTCAGGGAAGTCAAGGCAGGAACTCAAGCAGCTATTCACATCCATCCACAGTCATGAGCAGAGAGGAACAAATGCCCCCAAGCTACCTGCTTGCTTGCTAGTTTTCTTCACTCCTATGCAGTTCAGAGCTCAGCCCCTCAAATGGTATAACTTACATCCCACATCAATGAACAATCTAGGCAATCCCCTACAGACATCTCCACAAGCCAACTTGATCTAGACAGTTCCTCATTTGAGGCTCTCCTCCCAGGTCATTCTAAGTTATGGCAAGTTGATATTTAAAACTAACCATCACAGGGTCTCTGGGTAAGCATAGAGACTCCCTAGTATTTACTGACTAAGAAGTGGAGGACTGGGTGGGGAGGAGAAGCAGCAGCTAGGGAGGCATAATAAGAAATCAAGGGAGACTTTGAAATTATCTAAGGCAAGTGAGGAGCCTGGGTGAATGTACCAAGTCCTTCGGAGTGATCACGTGACACAAACAACAAAAGTACCCCGTCCTGTCAAGTTCAGTGACTGTTGCAACAGACCACCCTGAAAGTTCTAGAGAAAGCTCCCTAGAGACATATTTGAGTGGTGAGGTAAGCCCCACTAGAGGAGGATGCTCTAGTTTTCTGTGATTAAACACTACAACCAAAAGCAACTTGGGGAGGAAAGGCTTTATTTCATCTTACAGGTTTGAGTCCATCATTGAACAAAACCAGGGCAGGAACTCAAGGCAGGAGGTCGAAGCAAAAGCCATGAAGGAACTTTGCTTGCTGACTTGCTCTCAGGCTCACATTCACCTATGGTTCTTACACAGCCCAGGCCTACCTGTCTAGGGATGGCAACACCCACAGTGGACAAGGCCCTCCCACATCAACCAATAATCAAGAAAATGCCCTACAGACAGGTCCACAGGCCAATCTGATGGAGAAAATTCCCCCACTGAGGGTCCCTTTTCCCAGGCGTGTCAAGTTGACATCAAGATTGGCCATCACAGAGGCTGAATGGGAGGTACAAAGTTGAAATGGTGGCCAGAGCATCCCAAATGTCTCCTGACAACTTTTGATTGTATGGAAAGAGGCTATAGACATGCTGATGGTATTTGTTAACTGACAGACATAGACATGCTGATGGTATTTGTTAACTGACAGACGTTAGAACCACCTGGGAGACAAGCCTTTGGGCCTACCTAAGGGGGGTTATTGTGAGGATGCTAGTTGGGGTGGGAAGATTCTGGATTGCCTAAGAGTGTAAAGAACGGAGAAAAGGAGCCCAGCAGAGCATGCTTGCATGCATTTACTACTCTATTGACTATGGACTGAATGTGACGAGTTGTTTCCAGCTCCCGCTGCCTTGATTTCCGCACCATGATGAAATGCAACCTAGAGCTGTGAGCAGGAAATCTCTCTCCCTTAAGCTGTTTTGTCTGAGTGTGGTATCGCAGCCGCAGGAAACATTTTGCTTCTCTTGTTCGTGTGTAGTCCTGAAAATGGAAAGTCATCTCAAAAAGCCTTTTCCATCACGTCAAGGCTCGAGCCTCACTTTCTCATGAGTTCAAGTCCAGTGGAATGCAGAGCTTTGAAGGAGTAAATCTCCAGGACACACATACGCTCGTGAGCACACACAGGCACACACGCATTTTAAGAGGCTTATATAAAGCTCATAATTCTTCCTAGACATCAAATGGCTCTTTATAGGCTCCATTTCGATGACCTAAGTATCTTGCAAATTAAACAGAAACATAAGGATTAAATTTCCTTCGAAGTACCAAGGCTTTGAGGAAAAGTAAGAGGAAAGAAAGAAATGGCTAGATGGTCACGTTGTGGTTTATCCTTTCCCTCACGATTCTAAAATCTTTGCGAATGCACTCTTAGACAGCCTGTCAAACCCACGTGACATCAGCCCCCACATCCCACCAACGCCCTACCCTGAAGCCTCTTTCCCATTCAGTCCTCTGTGGGCTAGGAGGAAGTGGGGCGGTAGATCAGCATTCTCATGTGTTAATGAGTGGAAGCAGAGCCTCACAGACCAGCTGGCTTCTTCAAGCCAGGAATTCAGACACAACAGCCTTTGTTCTAATCTGAGAGCCATGCATTCATGATGAATGTGGGGGGACCACGCCTGGACAAGGACAGCACCATCCTGTACTGCTCTGGCACTTTCAGCCACGGTAGTTAGAAAGCTGTGTTTTGAGCCTGGCAGGGTTCCATCCTCCCCTACAGTGGCAATGTGCCTTGCCCATGGTCCCTGAGGTTGAAACCCTTGGTCCCCACAATGCACACAGGAAGCAGAACTCTGCCAGTCAGAACATCCTATTAGTGATTGGTTCAGAAATGGGAACATGGCCATTGACAGCCAATCAGAGAGATGAGGTAGGTAGGGGTGTGTGTGTGTGTATGTGTGTGTGTGTGTGTGTGTTGCTGGGGGTCAAACCCAGGGCCTCATGCAAGCACTCAGCCAACTGAGCTGTATCTCCAGCCTGGAGGGGGATGTCTTAATTAATCAAGTTCTTTTGTTGGAACCAATGAATGGTGGGAGAAGGATGTGGAGTCATTGGTAACCATCTTGCTATGTTCTCACAAAGGGAAACTACCTAATAATGGAGCCCATACAAAAGAGGATCCAACAGTGACCAGAGGGGCTGGGGAGATGGCTCAGTGGCTAAGATGCTTTCTTTTCCTTTCCTTTTATTTATTTTGTTTTATTTATTTATTGGTCTTTTTGAGACAGGGTCTCCCTATAGCCCCAGCTGGCCTGGAACTATGTAGACCAGGCTGGCTTTGAACTAACAGAGATCTGCCTGCCTCTGCCTCCTGAGTGCTGGGATTAAAGGCACATGCCACCACACCCAGCCCGATGCTTTCTTTTGAAGTATGAAGACCTGAGTCAAATCCCCAGCACCCTTGTAAAAGCTGAGTATGGCATCACACACCTATAACACTAAGCATTAGAAGCTAAAGACAGGTAGCTTCCACCAACTCACTTTCCAGACCAGTCTACTCAAAACAGCAAGCCAGCCTAGCTAAGTTGGTGAGCTCCAACTTCAATGAGAGACACTTTCTCAAAAAAATAAGGTGGGGTCTGGAGAGATGGCTCAGTTGTTAAGAGCACCGGCTGCTCTTGCAGAGGACCTGGGTTTGATTCCCAGCACCTGGATGGCAGCTAACAACTGTCAATAACTCCAGCTCCTGGGACTCCGACATCCTCTTCTGACCTCCACAGGTGTTGCACAACACAGATGAACTTACATACATGCAGATGATATACTCATACACATTTTAAAAATTAATAAATAAGATGAATAAGCAATCAAGGAAGACATCTCAACATCAACCTAGCCTCGACATAGGTCTACCTGGGTGAGTGCACCCACATACACTTATGTACACAGTCATACAGAGAGGGTGGGGGAATCTTCTAGTCTTTTTTTTTTAAGTGTATGGGTGTTATGCCTGCATGTAGGTAAGTACACCTGTATTGTACAATGCCCACGGAGGACAGAAGAGACTGTTGGATCCCCTAGAACTGGAATTACAGACAGTTGTTAGCTGCCATGTGGGTGCTGGGATTCAAACCTGGGTCTTCTGCAAAAACAGTCAGTGTTCTTAACTGCTGAGCCATCTCTCCAGCCCCAGGAATCTTCTATTCTTAAAGATATGTGAACTTTAATTAAGCACAGGCTAAACAATTCCACTGATACAATTATAGTCAGCAGACATATACTACATAAGATCAGAAGAGATATCAACTGAGCTTGAGTTGTTGGAAAAAGTGATCATACAGGATTTTAGATCAACTCAAGAAACATCATGTATGACTTTATAACCCTGAGGCTATTCACAGACACTCGATAAGCTGTAATCTTGAAGGATGGATGAGGTTATTAGGCAGAAACAAAAGGAGTTTATGGAGAAAATGGCCAATACTCAGAAGCATGTATATATGGGAAAAGTCCAGAATGTTGCAGGAAAGAAGCCAGTCTGCCTAGAGGGCGAATGGTGAATCAACTCTTTCATGCGTACAAGGCCTCATCAGTTGATAGTGGCTTCTTGGAGCATGTGCTGAAGGTAAGAATGACATTGTAAGGTACCAGAGACAAAGTTCTGAGATTGTTTATTGATGCCTGACAGGGGTATAGGATGAGAACCTGGTAGTAGAGATGCTATGTATCTGCCATCCTAAAACTACAAGACCTAGAATGTATTAAAGGATGAACATGCAGAAAGGCTGAGTGTCTATCTAAAGATACGCAACAGAGTTATTTTCTGTGATGTGGAGTTTGGAACCGATTGTACAGACAAAAAAGAGTTGCTGGAGATACAAATTGACATCTATCCACTGCCAAGGTTACACTCTTAACACTGGTTACTTAGGCCATGGCAGCGCACACAGGGGCTCCAATTAGTCCAGCTCTGTGATGTCACAGTATGCAGACCACAGACAGGCCTGTGTGAGAGGCTTATGGAATGGTGAGCTCTCAGAGAGCATGCACAGACATTGTCTCAGCAGCAATGACAAGCATTGTGTGTGTGTATGTGTGTGATGAGTGTATTGCGTGTTTGTGTGTGCATGTGAATGGGTGGTATGTGTGTGTGAGTAATGAGTGTGTGTGATGAGTGTATGTGTGTGTGTGGTATGTATGTATGTTGTGTGTGTGTGTGTGCGTGATGAGTGTGTATTATGAGTATGTGTGTGTGAGTGTGTGGTATATGTGTGGTGTGTGTGTGTGTGTGTGTGTGTTCATATCATGTAGAAGGGCTTGTGTGTACATGGGCAGAAGCCAGAGCAGAACATCCGGTGTCCTCCTCCAGCATGCTCTACCTTCTTCTCTTGACACTTAGCCTCTCCCTCACTGAACCTGAAGATGGCAGCCAGCAAGCCCCAGTGATCCTCCTGTCTCTGTGCCCTAGCACTGGAGTTACAGGTACATCTCTCCATGCCTAGTTTTATATATGGGTGCTGAGCCTCCAAACTCAGGTCCTCATGCTTGCCCAGCAAGTGCTCTTGCCCACCAAGCCATCCCCCTCAGCCTGGCAATTAATTCTTATGCTAACCCCATACCCCAAGGCATCCACTGTCAAGGAAGATGCTTGGGAGAGTCTCATCTCCAACTTCATTCATTTCCAGGATCTTTAGTCATGCATGTATACGACTCAATAGAATTTGAAATTAGGGCTTATAGATTATGATTTCATAGTTATGATGAGTTTGCACTCCCCATTTCCCAAGATCCTCACAACTGTTCTAGAACCTGAGTTATGTTTCCATTTCTTAAGATATCTAAAACTCCTGATTTCTAAGTCTGAGGCTCTGCCCTTACATTATCCACAAACATCTAATGCCAAGTTGTAGATTCAACTCTGAAAAATTGGACGATGACCAGAAACTCTCCCACTCTGCTTCAAGACGCCTTTGTTTATTTAACTGATACATCATAAGTCAATTGTCTTTTACCTTTAACCTCCTAAAACACTCTATGGTTTCCATAGATTTCCTTTTCGTGTGTCTAATGACACTGGCTTCCATTTTTATTATGCATAAAAGCTGCACAGTCTCTATAGAGCCTTGTAGTGAGACTCTACTTCAGGGTATGAAAAGTGAGTAACAGTCTCTCCCCCAGAGGCAAGACAATTCTCTTTTCCCCTTATCTGTATTTGTACAATGGAATTTTTAATATTTTATTTTTATTATTTTTATATTATTTTATGCATATGAGTGTATCACCTGCACGCATGTAAGTGCACCCATGTCATGCAATGCCCACAGAGATCAGAAGAGTGCGTCGGATCCCCTGGAACTGGAGTTATGGATGATTGTTAGCCGCCATGTGGGTGCTGGGAACTGAACCCTGGTCCTCTGTAAGAGCAGCCAGTGCTTTTACTCACCAAGTCATCTCTCCAGCCCCACAACAGAATTTATTAAATGTCTTGAGTGAGACTCCCTGAAGTTTGTCTGGAGAAGAAAGGTTCCAATTTTTCAGTTTCCTGCGTCCCACCACCGTGTCAGTCAGGAAAAGGCAAGTTTCGCTACAGCAATAAACAACCCCAGTTTTAAGGCTTTAAAACAGTGAAGCTCTATTTCTTGTACACACTGCATTTCTTTTGCAAGTCAGCTCCCTCTGTATCCTCACTATGTGCAGACTGATGGTATAGGCAACAACTCAGACATATCCTGGTCACAGAAAGAGTGTAGTCAACTGCACACTGGCTCACCTAGAATGTGAGCCATCAATTCTATTTACACTTAAAACCCAAATTATTCATATGGCCATGGCCATGCCAAAGAATGCACTTCTTTGCAGAACGAAGTCAAAGTCAAGAAACATTGACCAGCACTGACACTTTCACTGGAGTGCTACCAGCTGCCTGGGAGGAAGGTGGACATCCTAGTGTTGTGGTATGTGGTCCTATAGGCATGACAGGGCTGTTACCAACTTGAACTCTGAGCAGCTGTGCTTACCTACATGTTCCAGGACCATTTCTGTCGCTGTGATAAAATGACCTGACAAAAAACAACTTAGGGAAGAAAGGTTTATTTTAGCTTATAATTTCAGGTTACAGTCTACTGTAGCAGAGAAGTCAAGACGACAGGAACTTAAAACAGCTAGCCACAGCACACCCACAGCCAGGAGCAGAGAGAAATGAATCCAGCTCAGTTTCTCTATTCCCACAGTTCAGGACCCCCTGCCTAGAGAATGGTGCTGCCTGCAGTAGTCTGAGTCTTCCCACATCAGTTAACCTAATTAAGAGAATCTCCCACAGAAATTTCCACAGGTCAACCCAGCAGAGACAATCTCTTGAGACTCTCTTACCAAGTGATTCTAGACTGTGTCAAGTTGACAATTAGAGCTGACCATCACACTGCATCCAACCCTCACAGGACTGACTATATTAACTTTCCCTCCTGGAAGAAGTGGGGGGGTCATTAGGCTCTCACTGCTCCCCCCTCCAGCAACACAATATCCTGCCCCAGATGCACAGTCTCCAGACTTGGCAGAGTATAGAGGAAGTGGACGGTTAACTGAAATGGGGGCTACAGTTATGCAGCTTTGGGGAAATTGTCACCCACACTGGAGAGGGACTTTCCAATAGGGCAACTGTTCTGGGGTCATCCATGCTCTTGAAGTAAGCTCAATAAACACATTGGTTCACCAAGCTGGACTTGGATGGAATTGTTTCTTGGTCTTTCATTGGAGTCCTGTCTGGATAGAATAGATGCCTGCTTAGGCTCCTCAGAAAAGTTACACAACAGTGAGGAAAATGCATGTGTGTTAGGTGCTGGCTGTGTGTGTGCTGCCACAAGTTTAAAAGTTCTGCAGGCATTGTCCCGTGTAATCTTATGGCAACTCCATGAGTAGGCACCTCCACCACACTCAAAGATGAGGAACAAGCTCAAGACAGGGAATAAGTTGACCCTCTTGCCCAAGGCCACACAGCTGGCAGAGGATAGTGCTGAAACCTGACCAGGTAGGTCCCCACAGGATCTATGCTCCTGGAAGTGCCACCAGCTTCACCACTAGCTGATGCCTCTCTCAGCTGATGTGCCTCCTCTGTACAATGGAAACAGCACTCCCAGGCTTTAATGATTCCTACCGTGGGATATGTGAGAAAATCAAAGAAAACTGCTTCCCTTATATAGAGCGCCACCAGGTAAAGCTGGCTGGGCAAAATTCATTGACCCAACTTAGTTACAAGGGAGAAAATCAGGTCACTTGAGTGCCCCAGGTCTCACCGTAAGCAGGAACAGAACTAGGATTCATGCCTTCTGGGTTATAAAGCCAATGTTGTTCATTCTATAATCTTCCATATCCCCAGAAAACTAAAAATCCAAGGCTCCCAGCACCCTGAATGAATTAGCTTAGATTAGTGATTCTTTGAGTCCGTAATCAATCAAAAGCAATTTATCAGATGTTTTCCTCTCATATCAGAGAATTTCTTGCATGATTTTCTGGTAGGAAAAATGAGAGTCTGTAACTGTCAGAATCAATTTTTATCTTAAGCTGTGTCTAGCAAAGGTGGCATGCAATAGTGCCACCCTCTAATCAGATATCCATGCAGACATTAGAGTATTAATCAGTTAAGCACACTTTCCTACAAAGACTAGATACACCTCCCAAATTCTCCTCAACAGTTCTCCCAGAAGCCACCAAATTCAGTTATGGCCGCACTCAAGAAGCAGCATTTCTCTCCCTGTTCTAATCATTTCCTCCTATACAACACACTACCCAAAACCTTGTGGCTTGAAATGTTGGTGTACTGCTTTACTATCTCAGTGGGTCAGAACAGGGCTCAGCTGGATAATTCTTCCTACAGGATTGATTGATGTTCGTTTCAATTATAGTCAGCCAATAGCCAGGCAGTTCCAAAATGACTTCAGTAATGTGCCTAGAGACCTTGTCAGGTCTTCTGGAAGGATGGGCTCAAGTCTGCCCACCTCCCACCTTCTCTCAGCCTCTGGGCAGACACCCTAGCAGGGCAGCTCGCTCCATGCAGTCACGTAGACTTTCAAAACTAATCAGGAAGTGTGGTCTACCAGTTATTTATCTCCAAAACCAAATAAACACAACATCCTTTATGTTCTATTTGGTCAGTCAGCCCAGAACCCCTACTTCTATGTGGGAAATGTCTGAAAGGGACTTTGTGGCCATTTTAAACTACCCTTCATTTATCTTTGCTGAACCACCATAACTGAACAGCCAGACTTTCCTTCAATGAAGAACTAAAGAACCTTTACCTGTCTGTGTCTTCCAACTCCTTCTGTCATAAAAATTAAAATGCTCCCTCCCATTAACAATTGCTTTTTAGAAATAACAGCTAAGTTGCAGACCCTAAGAACCCTAGGACAGCTTGCAGCACAGTCCTGGGCAACTTTCCTATATCTTCACTCCCCGGAGTAGTAGCTACTGACCACATACAGATTTCACACACCCTGGAAATGTGGCCAGTGCATGAACTGATTGCATTTCCTCTTCTGTGTCTTTTCCAATCTCGCTATGGAGTCCAGGCCAGTCTCAAACTCAGGATTCTTCTGCCTCAGCCTCCCCAGAACTGGAATTATAAGAATGTACAAATGTCCAGCAAGGAACTGAGTTAAACTGTATTTACATAGCCACACATGGCTCTTGGCTGCTTGTGGTTTATATAGAATTCAAAGCCAAGTGCTTACTGCCTCAACCCCAGAGCCCCTTCACTAGCTGAATCCTTTTCTCCTCAGCCAACCAGTAATCCATCCGGCCAGTTTTCAAAAGCCACCACTGTAGCCTGCAACCTACTCACACTGTTCGGCTACCACAGTGCTTTGCTAAACAGTCTTTTCTCTGGAAGAGCCTTACCTAACACTTTTCCCCCAGAATCACCATGGTTCCCATTGCATTAGACCCTCAGCCTCCCTGACTGACATCAGCCACCTGTCTCTGAAAGTGCCTGAGTTTAGAGTGCTATTCTGCACACAGTCATTCACAGTGGCCAGTTTTCACAGATACTGGAAATCAGAACAGTGTTTAACTGCATCTGTGCTAGGTGTGCTAGACATGCTGACTGTTTTCCTGTCATTCTTCCCTAAGCAGCGAAGTATGGCAACCAGCTCCACAGCATTTACTCTGAGTTAGATTTCTCAGTCTCAGAGAACTCTAAAGCACATGGGACGGGGTGTGTGTATTCTGTGCAAACACTGTGTCACTTGATACAAGAAATTTAAGCATCCATGGCACACCGGAGGGGAAGACCCCACTCTCAACCCCCCAAGGATACTGGAGAATGGTTGTACAATATCTGTCTGGGATCGTCTTTGGTCTCCACTGCATTCCCTACTTAAATCAGCCCCAGCTGACAACTTTGTCCTCCCCACCCAACAGTAACGGGTCACATGCCTCTTCCCAAATTTCCTTCCAGTTAACGCATCCTACCCTCATCCCTTGGAACCCTTGCAGGCCTTAGCTAATTGAAACATCTGGGTGAGGAAGCAGCCCAGACTTCCTAGATGTGGTAAGTGACCCGTCATGAGATGGCAAAGTTTAAACATTAGGTAAATTATACTAAGACATTCATTCTTTTGTCTTCCAGCTCCGAATCTGAAAACTTTTATACTTCCACAGGACAAAGAATGAGCTAAGATATTGGAATTCCATTTTATACAGCTGAATTCCTGTGAATTTTGATGTTTCTGAGGCACTTCCAGTGGTCACAAAATTATGTTTTGGGGGGAGTATGTTTTTCTGAGTCAGAGTCTAATGTAGCCCAGGTAGAGTGAGCCCAAGCTCACTCTGGTAGTCCAGACTGGCTTTGACCTCCTGATCCTTCCTTCTGCTTCCCCTTCCTGCCTCAGTGCTGGGATTACAGCTGTGTGCCACTGGCCCCATCTACAAAATTACTTTTGATGGGACGTATTCTGACAGGTATTCCCCCCCCACCTTCTCCTGCTGGTGGTCTTAACCTGACATATTTGAACCCCAAAAAGTCCCAAGAAGAAGTTCAATAGTTCTGTGAATTTAGATGGCAAACAAATTACATCTTTGTTTTTGTGAACTTCTAACAAAAAACTAGCCTTTCTTTAAAAAACGAAGGCAGACAGTAAATGAGGCTTGAAGGTATTATTGGTCCCTGTTGTTTTGTTCACAGCAGAAACCAGAAATCCTTTTATATTGTATTGGAGTGACTAAGAAGCCTCAAAATAGCTCTCAAGTTCAGTCACTAGTTCGAGGTTATGACAATCAATTGATTAACAGTCTAGGCCAGGTTATCTACTGAATTAATTAAAAGGTACATATGTTTCCATAATACAGAGCTGTGGACTTTTTAAAAAATATCTATCCAGTAAATATAGTAAATATAGTAAATGTTTGTGACCTGTTTTATGCTCACAGTTATGAGCTATACAATGTCTTCTGCACACCTCAAAGGCACAGAGCGCTGGCATGGCTACTTTGTGCATTGCTGTGACAGAGTGCATGACAAAAGCCACTTAGGGAAGGAAGGGCTTTATTTGGCTCACAGTTTGAGTATAGTCCATCACAGTGGGGAAGTTCAGGACTTCAGCCCATGGGAAGATGCCAACCACTTTCAGGGTAGATCTTCCCTCCTCAATGAGACCTTTCTAGAAATACCCTGACAGACACACCCATGGTTTGTTACCATGGTGATTCTAAATCCAGTCATATTGACAAGGAAGACTGATTATCACACCTAAGTTGTGCCAGGCCCTGGGTTCCATCCTCAGCGTCACAAAGAAGTCAAGGTGAAGAGCCCAGCCTCAGAGGCTTGGAGGGCAGAGTGCCAAGTTTAATCCCAGCACATGTTTCCAAATTCTGAGTCTTACAGTAGATATGTTCTTACCCTCTGCCTCCCCTCTGCCTAGTAGTGGATCCCCTTCCTTGGCCACTCACCTTCCAAGTAGGGAGTAGTCAAGTCCACACAGCCCCTTGTTTCTTCAGATATAGGAACAGCTTAACCTCAGTTGAGTTGCATTCGTTAGCTATTAATTAATGCTTCTACTTTGTCCTGTACTGGATCTACAGGTCCAGAGATACACTCTGATTTGATTTTCACTAGTGGGTAGATGCAGGTCAACTTCTAAAAAATTAGGAGCTTAAAGTTCAAAGAAATTAAGGAACACAGCTCACTGCAGGCATCACATTATTCTGGAGCCAATGTTTCTTAACTGTGCAGGCTCAGAAATAGGCAGCAGTGAACAGTGTGGTCCTAAAGCTAAACAGGCAAATGGCAACATTTCCCCACGCTTTCACACAGGATCCCATTTAAGCTCCACAGGATACTTCATTTTCGGAAGCAGAGCACTCTATACAGGTGGAGTCACCACAGGGCAGAGAAATAAGCTTCCCCAACCAGCCAGCTGCATGGGAACAGCACTGGGGAAATATTCCTGATAGCACGCTGAACCTGCAGCACGTACTCAACCCTAGTCTTGTGGTCTGCTGTCCCCCTGTTCCTCACATCCACCACATATTCTCAAGCTCTGTCTGTTTAACTCAAGCCATCACTTTCTTCTGTCTGGACTATTACAAAACCCTACTTTCTAAAACTTTCCTTCCAACTTCACTCTTCTTCCAGTCTATTATTCTCCACCCTGAATTCCAAATGACCCAACTAATAATGCCACATATTTCAAGTCATTATGGGATACAATGTATATAGTCCTGGACCCAACTGAGCTTAAAGCCGGTGTGGTTGTCAGTTACACTTGGTCTTAGCTGAAAGGCAGAGAAGAGACTGGGTACATGAACCAAAACTTCATCTTTCACTTAAGTCAGCTACAGACATCTTTGTGTTCCCCGAAACTGATGCACCCCAGATAACAATGAACTTCCTTTTCTGACCAGCCATCTTTAGACCCATCTTTAGACCCCACGGGGCTTATCCAATGCGTGGCACATATCTAGCACACAGTGAATGTTTGCCAAGTGAATTGATGGGAGGGTATTCAAGTCCTGTTCCACACAGAAACAGTCTTAAAAGAAAAGACTGCAGTCATATCCCTGAAAACTCCAGAGAAAATCTCAGCACAAAAACGAGAAACACAAAGCTAACAGCTGACGACTGTGCTCTGTCCAACATCCTCTTCTCCTACAGCAAGTGGGTTTTAAGGGCAGCACCAGGAGTTTTCGGCACTCCCTCAAATGTGGTTTTGCTTACTTCCCAACCCACAGAAAGGCTCTCATCTCCTGAGCGCCTTTTATTTTCAAGTCCAGCTGGGGGGAAAAATGTGCACATAGAAAAGCCTGTAATTACCAGATCTGATTTTCATTTGAACTTTTCCTCCCTGACATCACTTCAAAGTTCTATGGTGACTGGCAGTCAACCAGACCCTGATGTGTGTCTGTGCTAGAAAACCCACTGGTGCACGCCTGCACTTGTGTTTGTGTGTGTGTGTGTGTGTGT
Organism: Nannospalax galili; assembly: GCF_000622305.1. Lineage (NCBI taxonomy): Eukaryota > Metazoa > Chordata > Mammalia > Rodentia > Spalacidae > Nannospalax > Nannospalax galili. Next base: position 2,080,494 of record NW_008350324.1, on the reverse strand, counting down.
GTGTGTGTGTGTGTGTGTTGGTATGTATGTTTCTGTAAATGGAATAAGGATGGCATGCAGGTGAATGCATTTTGGATAAATGGATGGGATGGGTTGATGGGTGGTGGGTGGGTGGATGATGGATGGATCAATCGATAGATGAGTGGATGAATGGATACAAAGATGGATAGATGAATAGATGGATGGATGGATAAGTGGGTGGGTGGGTAGGTGGATGGATGGATAGGTGGGTGGGTGGATGGGTGGATGGATGGGTGGGTGGGTGGGTGAGTGGGTGGATGAATGGATAGATGGATGGGCGGATGGGTGGATGGATGGGTGGATAGATGAATGAGTAGATGAATGGGTAGGAAGATGGATGGATGAGTGGGTGGGTAGGTGGATGGATGGATGGGAAGGTGAATGTGTGTCACTTGTATAAGTGAATGTGACTGGGTATATCTGTATGAATAAGTATATGGCTGCAAACTAATATGAAAATGAACATTTGTGTGTAAGTAGATGTGATTGTGGGTCTGCTTGCACACAGGTTCATTTCTGTAAAAGTCAAGAGCTTAACAAGATGGAGTAACATTTGGGGGAAAAGTCATAAATACCAGGTGAGAAGGAAAATGAAGGGAGGACAGAGAGAGGTACTGGAAGAGTGAACTTCCAGAAAGTCACAGGGATCGAGATGGAGGGAGGCTATGGCTCTCCAGGCAAGAGGCACCCATGCAGGAAGAGCAGGGATGCTGTGAAGAGAGAGGACTTGCAGTCACCCAGTCATACCTTCTAGAACTCAGACCAGATCTACAGAGATTCCTTGAGTGTGAGAAGTTCAGTTGGGATGTTTGTGTTCAAACAACCATGTGGGAAAAAACCCAATTTAAGTGGCAATGGATGGGGTCTCTGAGGACAACCTTTAGTCTATTACAGTGGACTAATGAGGACCAGGAACTCCAGAGACGACATCCTTTCCTAGCCCGAGCCTCAGTTTCTTCACCTATGAAAAGGGGTGATGCCTATCAGAAGCTGCTGCCGGGAGAATCCGAGGTCCTGCTATTGTGGCTTCCCCGAGATGGTGGACTGTAACCTTGAACTGTAAGCCAAAATAAGCCCTTCTTTCCTAAGCTGCTTTGGTTAGGTTGTTTTATCACAGCAACAGAAACATAACTATGACAGGCCCCGAGGAGAAAAGTCTTCACTCATCACCCAGAACACAGAACACGCTCGCCCAGTGTTAGCCAGATACAAGTCTCATTTCTCTGCCTCTCCTGCTTCCCAGAGATTTCTCCATAGGAAATTAATTAGGTTCCATGAAAGCACCTACCTGATATTATTTTATGTGTATGAGTGTTTTGCCTGCATGTGCACCACGTGTGTGCAATGCCTGTGGAGGCCAGAAGAGGGAATTGGATCCCCTGGAGTTAAAGTTAAGGATGGTGGTTAGCTGCCATGTGGTTGCAGAGAACTGAACCCAGGACCTCTGGAAGAGCACTCAGTGCTCGTAACCACTGAACCATATCTCCAGCCCAGGCTGGCCTCTGGCTTGCCAGGTAGCTCAGGATGACCTTGAACTTCTGATCCTCCTGCTTCCACTTCTTATGAAGTGGGCTTACTGGCATGTACCACCACATCTGGTTTATGTGGTGCTGGGGATGCAACTCGGGACTTCCTTCACACTAGGAAAGCACTCTACCAACTGAGCTATATCCATCCCCAACCCGAGAGAATTATTATTATATTATTATTATATTATTATTATTATTATTATTATTAATTACTATTGCCAAAGCAAATTGGCTCATAGAACAGAGGAGAACAAAGGTCAAAGGGAAAAAAACTGGGTCTGGGAGCCAACCCAGGAGCAAGGGCACCCACCACTAAAGAGAGCAAGTAGCAGCAACTGGAATCAATGTTTTGTTTAACCCAGTATGCCTCAAATCCATCATTTATGAATGCAAAACTTACTGAAACATTTTGTATGTTTTCCCCCATACTGAGTCTACAAAAGCCAGCAGATATTTGCAGGTGCAACCTGTCTGTCATTCTGGTTTTCAGTAGCCACAGGGGGCAATTGGCTACTTCTTGGGCACCTACTGCCTCCTGAAATACATACATATATAAGAGATCTATATCCCTCTTCTTCTGACCATGGTGACTGGAACTTCAAAAAGTAGAACCATGTAAAACTTGCTTTTTTAAAAAGGGAGAGGGATAACTAATACTAAAAACCCTTGAAAAAGTCCTATGGAAACCCACTATTGTAGAAGCTTCCTAAAATATATGTGTATACACATATAAAGAGAATTTAAATAGAGGTCTTATAATGGGGGAACAATGCCTTCCAAGACACCATAGTCTATCAAATAAAAAGTCCAGAGCCAGGAATGGGTTGCTTCTTTCGGAGTTGGTGATCAGTGGGAGTTCCATAGACCCCTCTAAAATTTCAGGCTGTTCCCATTGCTCTTAGTGACCCTCTAAACTTGATGGTCAGACCCTATTTGTGAAGATACCTCATACTTGAGTCATAGAACATGGAGAAAGCAAGCTGGCACTGACCTGGAAGCTTCATCCCTACTAGCTTTTATAGTGCTGGAAGATGCTATGCCCACTACCAGAGGAGAAAAGTAATCATCATCCTTACCCAGCTGTACCCTTTGAGCTACAACAACTGGCATGACAAAATATGCCACAGGTGTAATAAAGGCACAAATGTTAATGGGAATAACCAAACACTTTCTGATTGGATTTAAGGCCTGCTTAAGATAGAACTCATGCCTGGCACCATCACTGAGACCAAGAACCTGAGGCCAGGTAGGTCACAGGTCCTAGAGGAGAACCTACTATTCTTCAGATAAATGGACATAGCATTAAATTAACTCCCAAACACTTATTGATACACCCACAGATAAGTGCAGTTCTCAACCCTCATCAGAGAAGTTACTTCTTACAGCAAATGGTGGTTAACACAGAGACCTACAACTGGTAAATGTGCAGAGAATAGGAGACTGCAGCATGTTCAGCCCTAAATGGGACATCTGTATCACATCATCACTACCCCTGAGGCTCAGGGATCATTTTGGAAGAACAGGCCAAAAGACTGTAAGAGCCAGAGAGGGTGGATCACTACAGTGAAACGGGGTTTTCTGGACACAGGGAAGCTGCAGTTATGAACTGACACAGGGCAGTTGCAGTTATGAACTGGCTACACCACCATGAACAATACCTGCATGAGATCAAGCCGCACAAATCTCAGCATGGAGGTAGGAGGTAGTCAGGAAGTCCTACCTCTCCCTAGCTGAGGAGTTCTTGGCAAGTGATGGTTGCTGGGAAGGGGAGAGTCAGTTTTCTTTAGACATGTGGTCCCTGTAGACTCCACAGGTTAAAAAAAAATATCAAGAGAGAGAACACATGAAATCAATAGTGGTAGTCAGCAAAGGGGAGGAATTGAAGGAGAGGGAATAGGGGATCAAAAAATTCTCTCTCTCTCTCTCTCTCTCTCTCTCTCTCTCTCTCTCTCTATATATATATATATATATATATATATATAATTTCTAGATGCTTTGTAGTTTAGCTGGTATATAGACTCACTTTTCAAGATAATATATATATATATAATTCTCAAAGAATTTTCAAAAATTAAAAAAGGGGGAAGAGCTGACCAGTGAGATAGCTCAGGGGATAAAGGTGCTTGCTCTCAAGGCTGCTGATCTGAGTTCAATCTCTGGGACCCACATGGTGGAAGGAGAGGATGGGCTCCTGTGGATTGCTGTTCCCTTGATCTCCTCACACACATGGCACACACAAAACCACACACGTACTTGCACACACAAATAAAAATAAATAACTGTAATACATTAAAAATAAAAGTAAAGGGAAGTGGAGCTGTCAGTACGGGGCGCTTTATGTCAGTATTGCTCTCCAGTGCACAGTAAACCCTTGGAGCCCAAATCTCTTCTCCTTCTCTACCTTTTAGTGCTTTCTCCACATTAAATGTGCCCCTCTAACAGCAGGGGAATGTCTTTCCTAAAACTGAGATTCTCAGCTCACTTCCCCATAACTCCTACAGAAGTAATTGGAACTCCCGACGTCTACATTTCACCCAACACCTCTGCCCAGATGAGCAGCAATGTCTGTAGAGCAAAATGGCATGAAAGCAGCACTGTCCGTCAAAACCTTCCCCCGAGAAACTAAATGTTCATGTTCCTTCATTTTATTTAATAGAAATTTAAATAGTTACATAGTGAATGATATTGGATGGTACAGGTCTAATGAGCCCTTCTTTCTTTAATAAAACTCAGGACTGTGGGCTCTTAATTAGGGAAATGTTGTATACTTGGTTCCTCATCCCCATCTACAATTCAGTGAGTTTGGATGATTATAGTGGGAAATGCTGGATGGATGGATGGATGGATGGATGGATGGATGGATGGACTGATAGATGGGCAAAAAGGCAGATAGATGGGTGGAGGTAGGAAGTGGATGGATGGATGTATTCATGGATGCTTGGATGGTTGGGTGGGTAGATGAATAGATTAGTAGATAAATAGATAATAGGTAGATAAATGATAGACAAATATAGAGATAATAGATTGATAGATGGGTAGATTTTTTTTCTTAAAGTTGAGATTATTGCAGTTATCACTTAACTTTACATATAATATTACACCATCTGCAGAATTCAAACCACAGCTAGCCCCAGTAATCAACAAGACAAGGGGGACAAGTGGAAAAAAAAAAACAGAATAAAACAGAAATACCAACCTTCAGAGAAAAGCTCTCTTTCCTTACCTTGTGCTCTCACTATTTCACTGCACAGATTCCTCATGGATCCCGCTGCCCAGAGCTCACTGCAATCCCTAGAAATGAGCTTCAAGAGAAAGAGGACAGTGTGTCTCAGGACTGAGAGAAGACATTCACTGTGTGACCTTGAACATGACCCTCCCCGCTTTTCTCCTCATCGATAGAACAGAAGAGCCTGAGTTAAGTGAGTTCTAGGACCTTTTGAGTTTTGAAATTTTTATTAAGCAACATATTGTCTCTATATACAAGGTGCCAGAATATATATTTACAAACCCAATAGAATGGTCTTAGGGCACATGGATATACTCAATAATAGAGAGAAATGTAGATTATATTCCATCTATTATTGTACTGTATATATGACTACAATGTAATATATTTTTATTACAGTGTAATATATGTTTTTCACATAAAAAAGGAGTCCAGAATGGTACACGGCAAAGGCTAGCACGGATAACAGCTTACAGATCACAGTTCATCATGAGGGAAGCCAGAGGGAACGTAAAGCAGGAACCTGGAGGCAGGAACTGAAACAGAGACCATGGAGGAACGCTGCTCACTGGCTCGCTCCCTCTGGCTTGCTCAGCCTGCTCTCTTACACAGCCCAGGCCTACCTCCCTTGGGCACAGCTCACAGTGGGTTGGGCCCTCCCACATCAATCAGCAATCAAGAAAATGCCCCCACAGACATGCAGACAGACAAATCTGTTAGAAACAATTTCTCACCTGAGGTTTCCTCTTTTCAGGTACCTCTAGTTTGTGTCAGGTTGACAAAGACTAACCAACACAGTCCCCAATATCTATTGGTCCTGACAACCTGGGCTCTGTTTATCTTTAGGTAGACAGTCCTAGTTCCTCCTGTCTGACTCTAAGCCCAGGTGAAATGGATGGAGTTGACTCTGCATTACCACCCCACTTACCATGATGGACATATGACAAAGACCAGTCAAGCAGAGTGAATGCTGAGCCATGCCTGAACTCAGGAGCACAGAGCTCTCTTTCTTGGGGGAAGAGGTCAGTCTGGCGGGCACAGGGTCTTCTGGTGAGGAATGCCTGAGAATGCATGGTCCTACATGGAAGACGAGGAGAAGAGGAAGGCCAAGGCCAATGTGTCGTCAAGCCAGCCCGAGCTGTGCAAAGACCACTGCGATGCTTACTGTTAATGTGACAGGCTCTGGAGTTACCTAGGAGACCAAGCTTCTGGCACACCTATGAAGATTATTTAGCCCTTAGACATGCCTATGACAGATCAGGTGACTAGACTGAGGCCAGAAGCCCCTCTCCTAAAAGTGGGTGACCGCGTCCCCTGGGTTTGGGCCCTGGACTAGATATAAAGGAGAAAATGAGCTGAGCACACGCACAAGAGAGATTGTCTCTGCTTCCTGGCTGTGGACACGATGTGAGAAACTGCCTCATGCTCCTGCTGCTGTGACATCCCTGCCTTGATGGCCGGCAGCTTGAACTCTTGGCCGCAATAAAACCATTCTCCCTCAAGCTGCTTTTGTCAGGGTGTTTCATCACAGCAACAGGCAAAGAAACAGAGAATAGCTCTATCCTGCAGTCTTCCATCCAATTCAGTTGGTTTCTTAGGATCCCAAAGCTGCATGGCATTGCAGTAGCTTACAAGTTTCATTACCACATGTAGGGAAGTGGCCACACAGAGCAGACACACCTCCACTGTCTGTCTCAGGGGTTGGTAATTGTGTTGGCTTTTTTCAATGACCATGAACTTAACCTTCTAAAAATGCCTTGGTGTTCTTGACCTCAGTAATAAGCATAAGTTGCACGGTCAAGTTCTTGGAGTGGGTCAAACATGGATGAGGCACTTCGCATGTAGTATTTCATTGACTCTCAGCCTCATTCTGGGTGAGGGATGCTGTTATTAGGAGAGTTTTACAGAGAGGGAGACAGAGGCCGGAGAGGCTAAGCAATTGTTTAAGATCACACAGCTAATAAAGAGCGGAGACCACACCAGGGCCCAAGTATGTCTGGCCTTATGGACCCAGTTTACTGCTGCTTTATTTGTTGGACAATAAGAAAACACTTATGACAAAAGGACTCTCCAAAGAGACCTGTCTTAGCCTGGCCCAGTGGTGCATACCTGCAATCCTAGCACTCAGGAGACTCGGGCAGGAAGATCACAAGTTCAAGATCAACTTGGGCTATAGAGTGAGTTCAGAGCCAGCCTGGGTGTTTTAGTGAGACTCTGGGTCAAATTTTAAAAACGAGAGGGCTAGAGAGATGGCTCAACAGATAAAGTGATTGCCGGACAAAAGCCTAGCAGCCCAGCTACAGTCCCAGAGCTTAAAAGACAAAGCAAAGGTTCAGTGAGAGACGCTGCCTCATTAAATGAAGTAGAGAGTGACTAAGGAAAACACCTGAAATCAATCCCTAGCCTCCATACATATGCGCCCACTCATGTACCCCACACGTGTACATACATACACATGCAAAAATGTTTTTAAATATTTTATTTATTTTTATTTTATGCGTATGAGTGTATTGCCTGAATGTATGTAAGTGTATCCGTGTTGTACAATGCCCACGGAGGTCAGAAGAAGGTGTCGAATGCACAAGACCCTAGATTTTCAGAAGTACAAATAAAACATCTGTCTGGTCTGCTGGAATAGAAATTCCCAATAGGGAAGGGACTTAACTGTGTGTTACTGACTACTAAACACCCAGCACCCACCCCAGTGCCTGGCACCAAAGGGTGCCAATGAATGCATAAATGGCAGAGATGTGGCACCATAGACTGAGGAGACCAAGGTCTATGACAGCTCACAGGAACACCCATCCCAGGCCAACATCTGAAGCATCCCTCCCAGCCTCGTCGGGGATGGATTTGAATGGCTCAGGCGTGCTTTCCAGTTGAAAACATTCATTTAATTAGCTGGCATTTTCCAAAACGGATGTGCCTGTCCTGATCGCTACGTCTGCCGTGGACATTTGTTGAAAAGGCCCCCTTCCCCCAAACATCAAAGCATATGAGCCCAGACCTTTTCTCCCCCAATTACTTCCACTGGGAAAGGACAGGCGGGCAGCTGAGAAGTCGGTCACAACATGCAAGATGTTTCCTATCAGTACAAGGGTGCTTGCAGCTAAGTGCTGACCCAAAAGGCAGGGGAGTAAACTGTCTTTACACATGTTTCCGGCTGACACAGGCTGATCACTGTGACCCACCAAGACTTGTCTCTCATTGACATTTTGCTTCTGCTCTGCAACACAAAACCAAGAACTATCCTGAGCACACAGCTTCCTTAAGTATATGTTGTATTTTCTCACAGTTTGAGCTGCTCTGTGAGATCAAGGCCAGCCTGATCTACATAGTGAGTTCCAGGACAGCCGGGGTAACAGGGAGACCCTGTCTCAGAAAAACAAATGAAAGATGTGGACAACGCCTGAGGAATAACGACCCAAGTTTTCATGCATGCATGCATCAGCATGTACACATGCACACATGTGCATGTACATGCACACATATACATGCGTGCACATACACGCCTATATAATGCACACACGTAGGCCAACACACATGTACACATGCATATACATGAACACACACATGCCCGTACACACAGTTGGACTTGCTTGGGCCCAGCCCCTGCCATGCATCCTTCAGTGGCTCCTCATTGCCATCCTAAGAAGAACAGGCAGCTTTCAAGACTCACAGAGCCCTGCCCACTCCTTGCACTCCTTGTGGCCCTCCTGCTCCAGCAAAACCTTCCTGCTATTTCTGACACCCCACCTCCCCACCCCTGCCCTTCACCAACAGCCCCTTTGCCTCTGCTGCTCCTTCTGGTGTTTTTCTCCCATTTTCTGTACCTGGCAAATTCTGTTCTGCATTTGCTTATTTTTTCTTTGTGATAATTTTCTTACTTTTACTGAGGCTGGGTCTCATACTCCAGCCAAAGATGGCCTGAAACTTACCATATGGCTCATCCTGGCTTTGAGCTTGTGGCAATCTTCCTACCTCAGCTTCCTGAGTGCTGTGGGGTCAGGCAGAAATCATTACACTCAGCTCTTTATCTGCTTCAATGACACCTGCATCAGGAAGGCCTCCTGCCCTTTCCCTCTCCCTCCTATGGGAAGAATTGAATTCAGCCACTTTTCTTGTGGGTCCAGACCCCAGTGCACCTGGCAGCACCTCTGGATCTCTTATGAATACTTCATCATCCCTAATACCTGGGTCCCTTAACATTTGTCACCTAATAGGTACCCAGGGACAGCTGTTGAGCTATCAGGATAAGTTTATAAACAGAGCAGAGCCTTATGGGGAAAGAAGTTGGACTCCCACATACAAACAGTTGAGTGGCCAGTGCTGACCTTGGCAGTGAATGCAATCACAGAGGAAAAATCTCCCTCCTGGCCCAGGGTGCAAAAAAAGCTGAATCTCCCTGACTGCTGTCCCAACGAGGAAATTACCTTGTACCTACAAAGCTTTTCCAGCCAAACAGGTCTGTTCATACCTCCGAGGGCAGGTTCACTTTGCCCCGGAGCCCTAACCAGCACAGATGGCTTCCAAGACAGGCCACTTACAACGTGGCTTCAGAGAGAAGATCCGGGTAAACAAGAAAGCAAAGAAGATGGGGAGGCAGGAATCTTGGACACGAGGGCTGTGGAATTTGGCTTTTGTTTTCAGGTGTGTTCCTGTCCAGTGATTGCCAAAGAGCCAGAGCTGAGGGATCAGAGACCATGGGGCCAGTAGCAGCAGAGATCTTTAAAGACTGGGAGAGTATTTTCCCTCCAAATTTCATGTTACCTTTGAGTGGCTCAGTCCTGCCAAGCCCTTGATCAGATTAGCAGGTTTTGACCAACCTCCACTTTCTGAGATGTGTGGTTTGAAGTTCACAGATAGGGCCAGCGAGATGGGTTAGCTGGTAAAGGTGCTTGGCACCAAGTCTGACAACCCAAATTCAATCCCTGAGACTCACATGGAGGAAGAAGAGAACTGGATTGACTCACACAAGGTGTTCTCTGACCTCCACATGCACACTGTGGCACACCAGCACCCCCAACCCCTACCCATACACACCCTAAATATGCTAATGAATTTAAGGTCTTTTAACTCATCCATATCAAGAACTGGTGATGTCTGCCACCTCTACCTGAGTCCTCTCATTTCTAGAAGAACAAATTTATTCTTCCATTTCTCAATGTCTCAAATCTTTCTTCCTTGGGACATTGCTCTAAAAAATAGTACAAGAGAACTTTGAGTTCCATGGACATTCCTCATAAGCAGAGAGCTCTTTCTGGACCATACTGGACAAAGGATGAAACTAGGTCTCAAACACAAAATAACAACAAAAGAATCTTGACTTGAAAAAGGCTTTAGGACTCTAGGTTTGCGGCTATGTGACCTTGAGCCAAGAATGGAACCTCTTAAGGACTCAGCATCCTTATCTGTAAGGCAGAATTGCAACAGACCTTTCTGGTAACTGTTAGTGGATACTAAATGGGATGATGTCTGTTGAGCAGCAAGAAAGTATCCTGATCCTTAAAAAGGGTCTACTGTTGGGCTGGAAAGATGGCTCATCAGTTAAAAGCACTGGCTGCTCTTGCAAAATCCAGAGTTCAAATCCCAGTATCCACATGGTGGCTAACAACCACTCGTAACTCCAGTCCCAGAGGATATGACACCCTCTTCTGTCCTCTGTGCACAACACTGGTGCACTTGCATACCTACAGGCATAACATTCCTACACATAAAATAAATTTAAAAGAATTTTTTTTAAAGAAGGCTGAGTCAGGTGTGGTGATATGTGCCTTTAATCCCAGAACCCTGGAGACAAAGGCAGGCAGATCTCAGTACTTGGAGTCAGAGGCAGTTGGATTTCTGTGAGATTGAGGGGCTGGGGAGACCCAGTTAAAAATATATATATATATAAAAAAAAAAGAAGCTGATTATCAGCACTTATTCCTGTGTTGATGTGGACTCATTCTGTGAATTGACTTGCAGTTCTAAAACAGCATGGTAAAGAACTAAAATAGATTTCTCTATAATATTTAAATTTAGAGACACAAATATACAGAAAGGAGGAGTGGGAAAAGAGGCAGAACTCTGCTTCATGTAGACTCTAAGATATGCCCTGGAGAAGTTTTGTTGTTTCTGTTGTGAATACTTTCCTGATAGCCACTCACTTCCTGGTTGTTTGCCTCTTTGACTCTGATTGGCCTGATTCCAGTTCACTGAGGGTTTAAAGCACTTGGAAGCTGTGTTATGAAGACCTTGAAGCCTCCAGGAAAATGAAAACTTCCTTTTTTCCCTCTTTCTCCCCACTGGTGGCAGCCAAGTCCACCTCCACCCCCAGATGAGGTGCATTCCAACTTCAGATGCTGCAGCGGTCAGTCCAAGGCCATCTCTTGTCCCCAGATTATAGCATTTGGGCATCTAGCATGTGAGTCTCTCCTTGGCTCATTTCACTGAGACATGTGGGTCTTGCACCCCAGGATTTGACACCAAACTCGGTCACTCCATATTCATGAGACACCTCACGTGTGATTTCATCCAGTGTTGTCTTTTGCCAAGGGCCTTCTCCATCTGGAACAAGGTCACACCCGCTTGCACAGATTTGGAGACACACACTCTGCCACCTTCCTCTTCTCCCCCCCTACCAAGGTCATTTCCATTCAGCCAAATTTGAGGATAAAACGTTTGAAAAGGTTACAAAATGTCGTTTACTACTGAGCACATGAAGGTGTAATTCTACAACTAACCAAAGCCAAAGGTAACTTTTTTTCTTTTCTGAATGACTGAAGAAGTTGAAAAGCCATAGGGCATCGTGCACAGCCTTGTTTTCTACTCAATGGAGTCAGGCCAGAATACACCCACACCAAAATAAAGCTTCGTCCCTAAAATCTGGCCAGTCCAGCACTCATCAAACACAGTCCCTTTTCCTGATTGCTCTCTCCTTCTGAGTACCTTGAAGGTATTGTTGACTACCTACAATCAGCCCCAAGGGTGCCTGCCCACACCCTAGTACGAAAGATCCAGAACGGAATTAAAAATCCAGTCCGAGGTTTAACCAGGGGCTAGAGTGCCACCTGCTGGTAGTTTTATGAAGCAGCTTCATCCTAACCTACTCACACCGCCAAACCGTCCCCCATTTCAAAGAGCCCGAAAGAGTTTGATGTATAGCTTCGGGCATAGGAACTTGTGCTTTTAACTATGTTAATGTTAATATCCCATTATTCTATTATAGGAGTACACATTTAGAAATAAAGTTTCTTTTAAACTTTTTCCCTCTTTCTTTTAAAGCTATTTAAAGGCAAGATCAGACATCTGGGAGAGATGGGCTCTGTTTATAATTGCTTTTATTATTGCTGTTCTTGTTCTTATTACTGTGATAATGATTGTAGTGTTATATTAATCAATAATAGTAATGAACTCCTTGGAACTTCGGTTTTACACGCTCTTAATGGAGACCCCTAAATCAACGTGTCACAGTTTGCAGAAGTATTTATGATTCTCAGGGGAGTTTACAAGACCGTAACACAACAAAGACGAAGAATAAAGAGAAAGGAAGCCGAGACCGAACAGCCTATTTCCAAAGGAGGAAGATAAAGGTAAATTTGGGAATTAATCTATGTCTTATATGAAAATGAGTGATTCAGTTTAATCAGATGACTTTTTCTTTGTATCTTATTGGTCATATATTTTTTCAAAAAACAAAAACTAGAGGAAACACTCAATATTTTCCTTTCTAATTAATTTATCTCTTCTCCAAGAGAAACCAGAGCATCTCATGCCTGGGTGCCCCTATGTAGCATTACCTTGCCCGAATCCTTCTAGGCAGTTCATTGACAAAAGCAGATAGAGAAGAAAAGGTTAGCGTAGCTCTCATTGAGAGAATAGATGGGATGTCATTATTTAAAATGTTCCCCAGCAAGTGTGTCCATCATATTCAAAAAGCAAATAAGCTCTTTACATCTGCAGCAGATGGAAGTCTTGCTAAGGGATCGTGTGTGAAGACGGGAAGTCGGCACGCCACAGCACACGCCTGCGTGTCTCCATGTGCCACCACACAGCCACCCTCTCAGGAAGGCTGGCGCTCCCGTGGGCAGAAGTTTGCTAAGTTGCACGGGCCTTTGGAATTTTAGTGGTTCCTTTTGTTTAGGCTAAGTTTTTAAAGGCTTACCCGAGCACCTAGATTCCTAATCTTTCTATGAGGGGAGGATTCAGTTAATATTTCCCAGCATTTTCATTGAGTTCCTTCCTTTCTAGTATTTTTAGTTCTTGAGATAAAACCTCATTTATAATAAAGTCAGAATCCTGGAAAACATTTCGTCAATGGAGCATCCAGCTTTGCTGTTCATGGTTTTATTGAATGAATGTTTTTTCCTTGAAACTTGGCGGCTCTCTGAGTCAAGGAAATGCAGACTTAGATGGAGTTTTGATTTAAATGTTTAACATGCAAAATTCTCGTTTAAAATATTTGCCATAGAAATAGGCTTCCCCCCAAAGCACAGATTTGATGGAGCCAGCTCCTCAGGTCAGGAACAAGGGGCCAGGTTTGGTTCTGGAAGAGCCTAAGGTCATATCCCTCTCGGCCTCCCTCCGTGCAAGGCATTTGGTGGTCCCTGTTCTATGGATGTGTGAAATTTTGAGGCTCGATCTGGTCAGAAACATTTTGAATGGAATCTGGTCCCATGAGAAAGAACATCCATTTCCCCAGAGGTCCTCTCCTTATCTCCCCCAGAAATGTGGGAAGGTTCTAGAGATCTTTGTACATTCAAAATACCAACTGTTAATCTCAATTTTCTGCACTGTCTGCAGAAGGATTTTTAGTGGGATTTAGGAGAGGGAGGGAGGGAAAGGGAGGGAGGGAAAGAGAGAGAGAAAACAAATAGCTTTGCTTTGAAGTTCCCACGTAATTACTGTTAAGATCTATGAAAGTGTACCCAGCCAGCGCTGTTTGCTCAAATCTGACAGATGCGAAGGCCTTGCAGTCCAGGAAGACTTTTTAAGAGAACACATCCGATTAAGAACAAATACAGCCAAGGTAGATGGAAAGATGCTGCAGTTTCTGTTGTTATTTCTGGATGGAGAGAAAACCTGGGGAAAGGGAGAGAAATCAAGGGAAAATGAGAAAGAAAGAGAGAAATGCTTAAGGGAAGTGGGAAGGAAGGGAAGGAGGGAAGGAGGGAGAGCAGAAGGGAGGGAGGAAGGGAAGGAAGGAGAAAAGGAAGAAAGAGGGTTACAGTAATATTTGCAGATGAGGGTAGGAGGCCTCTTTGTCTCCACTCACCCGTGACACAGAAATTAAGCATTGCACATAAAATATAGAAACACACACACACACACACACACACACACACACACACCCCCGAGAGGGGGGGGGAGAGAGAGAGAGAGAGAGAGAGAGAGAGAGAGAGAGAGAGAGAGAGAGAGAGAGAGAGAAGCAGGTTTCTGGTCTCCATCTCCTTCATTGGAATACTGCTTAGGACACCCCAGGAGAAAATGGTTGCAAACTTGGTTTGTTGTTTCTGTAATGATCAAACCAGGAAAGTTCTTAATGTCACAGTGCCCCCTGGAGGACCGCCCGCCCGGAGCAACCCCAACACAGACCTCTGACTTGCCATTCTCTTGTTTTTCTTTGAATGGGGGGAGGAGGGGACAGAAAATTTTTTCAATAATTTCAGAAACTTTTGAAGGGCTGCCGCTGGCCAGGACCGGAGGACTTTGAGAAATTACTTCCGATTTCTTTCGGCCAGTAAGGAAGAGGGATAAAGGGGACACAATCTTTCTCTGTATTTTCCTTCCTCCTTACCCCCTTAATCCTATTTTAGTTGAGGTCTGACCTTGGAAATTTCTAAAAGACTTTAATCTCCTGTACTCCAATTTGCTAAAAGAAGCCAAAAGGAAGAGTGTGTGCATGCGGGTGAAGGTGTTTTAAATTTGTTTATTTATGACTAGTTTCCACTTTCTGGATGGTAAGAACGCTAACCAGTTCATTAAGCACTCTCTGTAAAATTAAAGGCTTTTAAATTTTTCTTAATTTCTTTGTCCCCTTGAAGAGAAAAAAGTACATTCAATCATTAAAACTCAGCTGAAAAAAAAGATATTAAACCTCTGGGCAGATCTGACACACTCCAAGGTTACTATCCACAGAAAACTTGGAAATGTCAGCTGGTATTTTCTAGAACTGTAAATTCCTCTCCATCCACCCCTCAAACTCTTCTAGAGAAAGTAAATTATAGTCGTGTTGAAAGAAAAAGGGAAATAAACAAGAGAAAAAACCGTTTCCATAAATATTTTAGAGGTTATGAAAGAAACCCAGGCAGAGTATATTATGTAGATCTCAAATTGGGAGGGGGCTGCACACTCATCGAAATCATTATTTCATTTTTCAGATGAAAGGCTCTGTTCCCATTACTGTTGTAGAGCTCTGATGTAATTTGAAGTGTCGTTTTGGAGGGTCTTGGTGATTAAGTCTTTTTTGTTTCTCTCATTAAAGGGCCGATTTTCCCGATGAGGGTTTAGAACTTTGCTTCAATCTGAAATTTCACCCACCCGGTTCCCCCTCCCACCACCCCCAAAAGAAGGTCTATATTTATGACTGATTTTGAAAGAATAACAAATCCAGTTGTATATTTATTTTTTAACTGTTTTTTATTTTATTGAACTACGAAATGCAGAAATCATTTCAGTGACGTTCAGAAAGGTTCACGCTAAATCACAAGGTACATTGAGGTATAATTGCTTGTATTTAAAACATTCTGTAATTATAGGAAGAAAGAATAGGGGAAAAATGGCTTTATAAGAAACACTACTGAAAGCAATTGACTCTCAAGAAATGTCTGTCTTTTATAAAGTTCCTAATTTATCAGTAAATTCTTTTAAGTTAATAACATCTTAAACATAAAGAACCTTAAGGATTCCTCTTATTTACCACCATGAAAACACAGATGGGGGAAAAGGCTGTTTTAAAAATGCATTTTTTAAAAAGACCTCGGAGACGGAAATATTACTCAGGAAATGTCAAGCACGAACATCCACATTATATCTACATGAAATAATAAATCAAGATCAGTTCTTCCCATCTGACAAAACACAATAAAACAGGTTTAGAATATTGTTCGAATATTTTTTTCCTCTTTTTATAGCCCTCAAAAAAATAAAGCAGTAATAATAGCTGGTAGCTGGTACCCTATCCGGAAACATAGCGTCTGCTTTTTTGTAACTTGGTGGGAAAGGTTTTTTTTTGTTTTTTTTTTCCCTTTTGGTAAAGGAAATTAGATATATATTTGGGGGGAAAAACATATAATATTTCACTGTGATACGATCCAACAAAAACCCAGGAAATCCAGAATCTGACTGACGCCCAGCTAGGAATTCATAGCACTGTCCCTTTACTAGCAACAGATTTAGGAGCCGAGAATGTCTGCAAGAACCTCAGATTTCCTGACTTTCAGGCACTCGGGTCTAAACAGAAAAGTGTTGTTTAAATATCAGCGGCCTTAGACGGACTGGTTGCTGAGTTTTCATTCTCTTTTTAGTTCCCCGTCCAAATTTCACATCTTTGCTCAGCAGCACCTGAAGTGTGTGTGTGTGTGTGTGTGTGTGTGTTTTAACTATAAGGACCAGTGGTTCTTTTTACGATGAGAGGGGTACAGAAGGAGAAAGGGGACACATCATAAAACCAGGGGTGGGGAGAGCACTGAGGGGGGCGAAAAACCAGGAAAGATGGATGGACTGCACAGTTGGGGAGCTCAGGCATGTCAGTGGGGTGATTTGGGGCTGTGTCCAGACACACGTGAACTGCCATGAAGTCGCACCTTTGTGAATATTTCTGTTAAAAAATCAGATTGTAAGATCTATTGCAGGACCAGGAGCCCTTCCAGAAGGTTCCAGTTCCGCACCATTTATGGATTCCAGATCATTAATTTACTATGGTGGTGTTAATTACTTTGGAGTCATGGAAAACTGAGCTTGTTGATTTTAACGGAGCCGGCTTCTATGCAGGCGATCTGCTGGTAGTTGGGGGACTAAAAGCTTGCATTCTTAACTGCATTCTAAGATTTTAAGAATTTGGGACGGGGATGGGGAAAAACTGTGAGTAAATGTTTTCACCAGGTTATAGCAGTTAGTTATTAAATGGGCTTTGAAGCTTTTCTCTTCACATATTTCTGCATTCTTTAAGGGTCCAAGAAAAAAAACAATCTTTTTTTTTTTTTTAATGAACCTAATTTGGATTTCATTGAATTTTCAGCCTGCCCTGATGTTAAGATATTACCACGAATTTAATTCCCCGACCCCCTCTGTATGAAAGAAAAGAAACTCTTTCTTGAAGAGATTTAGAGAGAGGAAGAAGAAAAAAATCCTTTTAAAAAGGCTTAGGGGATGAGGGGGTAGAAGGAATGAGTGGAAAAGCAGGCTTTGGTGTTTCTAAAACGCAGATTCCACAGTGGAAAGGCATTCTAGGAAGAGCTGAGGCCAATTTACCTGCAATTCTTTGTCAGCGGTGGCTCTTGACTAGCAAATGAGTCTTTTCACCAGCCAAGAAAACCAAATCAAAAGTATCTTTGGGGTTGGGTGCCAGGCAACCTCCTCCCCAAACCAAAAGCTAGTTTTCTATGGTGTTTGTTTTGGTTTGTCCCTAAGGGAATTTTCAGAGAGGGAAGGGGCCCCCAGGGTCTATCCTGTGGGATTGAGGGCACTGCTCCTCTCATTCTTTACTCCTGCCCAGGGAGTTAAACTGCCCCTATAGCCTCTCTCCAAAGTGAAAGAGAAAGTGTCTATCATGAAGCCAGGTTGGCAAGCTCTAGTGGGTGCCTTTTGTCTTTTTTTTCCCTCTCAGAACTTGTTTTAAGACCCATGCCAAAGCAAGATTTGTAAAAGATCACTCCTCAGACATCAATTAGTACCTTTCTTTCGTGTCCTAACAATCCTACCTGGTAAACAGCAGGGACAGTCAGGACCTGCCATTAAGGACAGTAGGGAAGTTGTTTATGAGACTAGGTTGTCCCGAGGCAAGCCATCATACCAAAATAGACATTAAATAATTATGCTTGCAATGTCACCCCATTTCTGACAGTCCTTAATGTTTAACTACACAAGAATTTCATAAAAGAGCCTTAGAATCTTGCTAATAAATAAAAACACCCAACAGAATAGGTTTGGTGTGGAAAATTTAACTTTGAGAAATGCTGTTTTTACATTCTTAAATTGGGACGGTGTATGTGTGTGTATGTGTGTGTGTGTGTGTGTGTGTGTGTTTGCACACGCACACATGTGCCTGTGCACATAACTTCTTTTATTGAAGCAAATCAGGTAAAGAAAGAAATGTAGACAAGGCTCTGGTTAATAATCTCTGTCCAGATTTCCCAGACTCCCCAGCTCACTGGGCCCTCACTTCCCCGACTCCCCCAGGCTTCCCGACAATGAAATGCACCCAATTGAAAAATGGACAAACCAAAGCTTTCTGCTGATCTCCAGTGCAAATTGGATTGGTTTCTCAATCTGACTGAGTGCTTAGAAATTAGTCAATAAGGCAACTAATTAATAATTTGACGAGGAAGAGAAAGTCGATTTCTCAGCTGCACATGATACAAGTCCCCGGGTTTCTGGTAGTGGCTGGTTCCATCCTTCCAGCTTATTTCACCACACTGAAAATCTACAGCAGAGGAATGAAAGGGACTCTGGGTCCAGCTTGCTTTATCAGAGGCCCTTTTCTCCCTAGTGGGACAGCACTGTGGAGGGAAGGGTCGCAATGTGCAGAGAAGAAAGTCTGTGAGAAGTTCCAAGTTAATGTCAGATGCAGTATATATGTTTGTTAACACTACTCAATAATAATAATAATAAATAATAATAATGTCTTATTTAGATTCATGATTGGCAAGCATTTACTATGAGCTAGGTATTATGATAAGTGAGTGCTTTGAATTGGGAGTGCTGGTACATGCTTTTAATCCCAGCACTTGGGAGGCAGAGGTAGGTAGATCTCTATTGAGATTGAGGCCAGCCTGTTCGACAAAAGAGTTCCAGGCCAGCTGGGGCTACAGGGAGACCCTGTCTAAATAAATAAATAAATTAAATAAATAAATAAATAAATAAATAAATAAATAATAAATAGTATGGGACTGGGGAGATGGCTCAGTGGTTAAGAGCACTAGCTACTCTTACAGAGGACCTGGATTCAATTCCCAGGACCCACGTGGTAGCTAATAACCATTTGTAACTCCAGTTCAAGGGGCTCCAATGCCATCTTCTGTCCTCCATGGGCACTGGACGACACAGGTACACTTACACACATGCAGGCATAACACTCATACATATAAAATAAAAATTAATTTTTTTAAAAAAAGAACAAAATCAGTCTGAGTTTGATTTGGACTCTACTATTTTCTGGAAAAGTGAAACTTGCCTGTCTGAGCCTGTTTCTTCACTGGTAAAAATGGAATAATAATATTCAAAATACATGCTCAAGAGCCCTCTCAGGACAGTTGTGACAAATAAATGAGCAGCAGGGTACTGGCACATAGCAAGTGCTAAAGAAGTGGTACCTAGAGTAAGGATAATGATGCTGGTGTTGAATGAAGGTGATGGCGATGATGGTGGCCACATTGGTGGTGATGGTGATGATGGTGATGGTGATGATAGTGGTGGTGGTGGTGATAGTGATGATGGTGATGATGATAATAGTGATGATGGTGATGATGATAATAGTGATGATGATGGTGATGATGATAATAGTGATGATGGTGATAATAGTGATGATGATGATGATGGTGATGATGGTGATGATGATGGTGATGGTGATGATGGTGGTGATGATGGTGGTGCTGGTGATGATAATGGTGATGGTGATGCTGGTGATGATGGCCATGATGGTGATGGTGGTGGTGACAGTGAACATGGTGGACATCACGATGGTGGTGGTAGTGGTGAAGGTGGTAGTAGCGATGATGATGATGGTGGTGGTGGGGACAGTGAAGATGGTAGTAGAGGTGATAGTGATGGTGGTGGTGAAGATTCTGTGGTAGTGGTGGAGTGGTGGTGGGGTTTTTAATGGCAAAGGGGGCAAAGCGATGGTGTTAACATGTTCATTCGACAGACAAGAACACAGAGGGCCTCAAAGTCATATGCTTGTAAGCAGCTTCACTGAGACTAGAAATCTATCTTCCAGTGCTGGCCCACTGCCTTGTCCACTGCCCCATGCTAAAAATAATTGGAGGAGGACTTGGCTGAAGGAAACTAAGAGCAGCGGGTCAGCGCTAAGGACCAGCAGCCTCAGGCTTCTCTCCACTCAGGCTCATTTTACACTGCCAAAGAGCTCGCTCTGTCCTCACCAGACCTCAAGTGCTACCTTTTCGGGATGATGCCACCTTCAGTGCCCAGCTGAGATGGGGTGGGGGTGGAGGGGTGGGAGCTCTAGCAAGCTGCTGTTTAACTGAAAAGTAAATAGTTCCCAGGCCAGTCAGTAACTGGATGGCAGCTTGTTCTACCTGCTTTCCCCCAGGGGAACTATTTACTTCGTGGTTCAAGTCAAGAGGCAAAATAATCTATTAAAATTGTCAATTTCATTTTCCACATGGGACGGAGGGGCTTGTGGCCAAAGCTGTGAGAAACCAAGGTTGAAGGGAAAGAGAACAAGAAAAGGGGAAACACCAGATGATACGCCAAGCAGAAGTAGCAGCGATGACTCGGCAGGTCAGCACAGTTTTCCCACTTAGGAGAAAATTTGACTTTAGGTCCAAGGGGGCCACAACATCAGGGGATAACTGCCTCCAGAACACAAGACTAACAAGTAGGTAAGACAAACAATACCATTCCTCCCCATGGAGTATCTATGACAGACATTACTAATAAATAGTGGCATTTTCCATCAAGCAGGCATGAGTAATTGATTTCAGAGATAAAAATTATTTTCCACTCAGCATGTGGAAGCAAGACCAGTAAATGATTCATAAGGACTCATGTCTGATGGACGAAGCATTGAAAGGCCAGTCAGGGGAGGAGTTGCTATGTCATGTAAGATCCATGTGGAAGCAGGGATTTAAATGTCCTAGTCTAGTCACATTCCAAATTCTGTGGGTGATATTTCATTCATTGATTCATTCATCCATCTGTCTATTCGTTTGTTCATCCCTCAACTCCTTCATCTCTCAATCATCATCTACTCTTTCCCTCTGTTATTTTTTAAAAAATATTTGAGGTATTGTTTTTACTTTATGTGTATGAGTGCATTGCCTACACGAATGTATGTGCACTTGCATCATGCAGAGCCCAGAGAGGTCAGAAGAGGGTGTCAGATCTCTTGGAATTATAATTACAGAAAGTTGTTAGCCACAATGTGGGTGCTGGGACCCAAACTCAAGTCCTCTGTAAGAACAGCCAGGGCTCTTAACCACTGAGCCATCGCTCCAGCCCCTCATTCATTTTTGTAATTCAACAGATTCTTTCTTATTGTGCATTCTACTTGTAGACACCACCTGGATGCTGGAGGGATGAAAAATGAGCCAGAAAGAAAGTTCAGGTTCTTGAGAGGGAACTACTTAACACATGCCCATAAGAGTAGATACAGAGTCTGCTCTGTTTCCTACTATGTTCCCAGTACCCAGGGTCTATGGTGCAATGCCAGGTATGGAACTTGAGAAGCACTGTAGATGTGTGAAGGGCTGAGTTCTTGAAACCACCCTTGGTGCAGTGTCTCAGTGCCTAGCCCAAGGCAGGCACTTAGATGGTAGAAGAGAACAGGAAAGAAGAAAGGATGGGAAGAGAAGGGAAAGAGAGGAGGGTTGGAGGAGAGGGACAAGATGAGGGAGGAAGGGAGGAAGGAAGGGAAGCCCAATTGCAGAGGGCTTCCCTAGCATGTCTGAAGCCCTAGGTTTGTTCCCTGGGTTTGATGGGGAACACCTGTAATTTCAGCACTGTGGAGGCATTCAAGGTATATAGTGGCTGTATGGGAGGGAGGAAGGATGGGAGGGAGGGAGGAAGGGAGGGAGGGAGGAAGGGAGGAAGGGAGGGAAGGGAGGGAGGAAGGAAGGGAGGAAGGGAGGGAAGGGAGGAAGGAAGGGAATGAGGGAGGGAGGGGAAGGGAGGAAGGGACAAGGGAGATGACTCTGGGGAAAGCATTTA
>NW_008350324.1:2038087-2057918 GCF_000622305.1 Nannospalax galili | reverse complement strand
AGGGAGGGAGGAGAAGGAAATGAGGGAGGGAGGGAGGGAGAAAGGAAGGGAGGGAGGAAGGAAGGGAGGAAGGGAGGAGAAGGAAATGAGGGAGGGAAGGAGGGAGGGAGGGAGGGAAGGAAGGGTCCCGCATGAAACCCATACAAAAAGGCCTAGTCATCCTAATTATTTCCAGAACAAAGCATTAGTCCAAAGCATACATCCATCTCCCCATCCTGGCCGTGCAGGGTCCAGGGACAGGAAGGAGGCTGACCATGCACCTTATGTGGGGCTTGGATGCTTCCAGCCAAAAACCTTTTTTATTTTATTTATATTTATGTGTATGAGTGTTCTGTCTGAATGTATGTAAATGCACCTATGCCATGCAATGCCTGTGAAGGCCAGAAGAGGGCGTCAGATCTCTTGGAACTGCTGTTCCAGACAGTTGTGAGCTTCCATGTGGGTGCTGGAAACTGAACCTAGGTAGGTCCTCTACTAGAGCGGCCAATGCTCTAACCACTGAGCCTTCTCTCCAACACCTCCCCCACCCCAAAAAGCATTTTTGTGGCCTCATAATTTCTAAGCTTTCTTGGCAAGGCTGACTGGCACCAGGGTTAGGCTCCCACAGAGACCTGTGGTAGCAGTTCCTCAGCATAGCCTCATGGGATGAACATAGGTCAATAAAACTGTTGAGCCTAGTTTCCCTATCTGTAAAATAAAGTGATGGGGCTCTCTCTAATCTCATTCCAATCCTGAGTCCTGTTGAAGTTCTCTTTTTATAATCCTTTGTCAGCTCACATCATGGTATCTTAATAACATAAGAATGATTATGATACCAACAGTACTTACTGCTATCACAGCTGCTGCTTAGGGAAGCACCATGTGTTTCATCTTCACAACCATCGTCTAAGGTGGATATGTGAGCTCTATTTTGCACATGAAAAAATTGAAATTCAGAGAGGTTATGTCCCTTGCCCAAGGTAACACAGCTACTAAGAAGGAAAACTTGAATTGGATTCCAGGCATGTCTGAACCCAGAACTCAAGCATCCCCACCTCAATCCACAGCTCTAGCAGGTCCCGGCAGGAGCCGAGTTTACCGAGCACACAAAGAACAGATCCTCCCATCAGCCCAGGAGGCAGGGAGAAGAGAGGAAAAGATGTTTGCAGTGAAGGCAAAGTTACTGTCACCTGCCAGCCTCCCCTCCACCTTCCCTTCAGGTAAAGGTGGCTTCACACAAACAGCGTTTCAGAGGACTCTCCCTGCTAACCCATGTACTTATGAAAGATCCACCAATCCCAGCATCCCCCCCTCAACAGCAGCCACAGGTAATCCAGGTCACAGGACCCAGATATGCACAGCCAGTATCCTATGCCATCTTCTGACTCAAATACAGGGCATGTGACCCAAGACAAGCCAATCAGAGCCCTTCTACCGTCTGAAGTAGATGAGAAGATGTTTTCTCTCCTGGGTTGCTAGGCAGAGATGGTAGAATACTATGATTTGTATCTGAAATGATCCCCACAGGCTCATGTTTTGAATGTGCATCCCTCCAAGAAAGGGGCACTATTTTGGAAGATTCTGGAAACTTTGGCAGGTGGCATCTAGGTGGTGGGAGTAGGTCCCTTGGAGCAGGTCTTTGACGCTTATACGGAGCTGCTGGTCAGGGTGTAGCTCTCTGATTCCCTGTCCACCATGATGTGAACAGCCTCCACCACACACACACACACCAGTGGCCATGAGCTGAGCTGTTCCGCCATGGTGAACTGAACAATCTCTAAAACTTTGACCCAAATTTAACCCTTTCCCCTAAGTTGTTTCTGTCAGGTCTTGTAGTCACAGTGAACTAAAAGTAACTAACATACTTAGAGCTTCCTATAGGCTTGTTTGGCCATTTGCTTATGTTTCCTATTGCTGTGATAGAATAAATACCCGGCAAAAGCAATTTAAGGCAGAAAGGGTTTAACAGTTCCAGGTCGCACTCCATCATTGTGGGGAAGACAAGGCAAAGGGAACTTGAAGCAGCTAGTCCCATCACATCCACAGTCAAGAACAGAGAGCAACAGATTATCACATGCACACCAGTGCTCAGCACACTCTCCTTTTTATTGGGTCTAGGGCCCAGCCCATGAAATGGTGCTATCCACTTTCAAGGTGAGTCTTCCCATGCCCATTAACCCAATTAAGAAAAACCCTCACAGGCATACCCACAGGTCAATCTCATCTAGACAATCCTTTATTGAGACCCATTCCCCAAGTGACCCTAGATTGTGTTACATGAACAACCAAAACTAACCCTCACACCCACACACACCCACTCGTGTGACACACACAGAAAACCATGTCAGAGGAGAGAGTATGGCCAGCAAGCAGAGAGGCTCAGATGAGAGCTGGGAGGAGACCTCATCCTCATGAGAGGTGGGAGGAGCCTCATACTGTTGGCACACTTTTCATAGGGGTACAGGAAGGTTCTAGTGACCTTGGCTTTCTCCTGGGTTCCAGATTCATGGGTCATAGAACCCAGAAGGCAGTCGATGTTTCATTTCTTCTCCCAGCAGCCTGCACTTGGACTCTCTCCACCCAAGTGCTCTTTGAGCACCCACGATGCACCAGACGTTGTGGAAGGCACAGATGTAAGACAGGCTGCCCTAGTGTCATCTTGTTGGACATGTCATGCTCCCCTCCTAAACTCTGCAATGGCTCCCCATTGCCCAGAGGATCAAACCCAAAGATCACCACATAGCAGACAAGGCCACTCGGCTAGTCTGTTCAATTTTATCTCTTACTTTCCCCTACATGTTGCAATCCGTGTGGTGGCTGCACCAACCCCCCCACCCCAATACCATACCTGATTTTTTTAAAAAAGATTTGTTTATCTTCTTATGTGTGTGCACTTGAGTGTCCATGTGTGCAGGTGCACACAGAGGCCAGAAGAGGGCTCTGGATCTCCAGGAACTGGAGATACAGATGGTTGTGAGTTTCCCGGTACGAGTGGTGGTAACCAAACCTGAGTCGTGTATAGTAGCAGCAGGTGCTCTTCTAGCTCCATTGCCTGGTCTCCTTTTACATGGGTGCTGGGGATCAAGCTAAGATCCTCATGATTCTACTCAACACTCAATTTATTGAACTCTCATCCCATTCCACTTAGCATTAGTTTTCTAATAGGTAAAGCAAAGGTTCCTGGCTGTCCTCAAGGACAGTTGCCCCAGTTGTGCCCCAGTCATCCCAATGGGTGTTCTCAAAGTGGACCCTTTGTCAAAATCCTGCAGGCAACTGATTTGGAACAAGAACCCAAGAAGCAAGAGTGAGCCAATGAGGAAGGAGAAAAGGTGTTCTTATGACTGTGGTCAGGTGACTTCCCAGCATCAACCCAATCTAGGAAGTATACAGAGTGGCCTCAGAATGATGAGAATCAGTGATTTATTCCATGGCTCACATCAGCATTAAATCTCCCCCTTCTGGATGGAGCTTGGACCTAAGGAATAGAATTATTAGAATCTGGACTTGAGGAGAAGGGAAGGGTGCTCCGGGTTGGAGAGACCACAGAGCAGCCAGATAGCAGCAGGAATGAGGAGAGACAGACCTGGGGCACTAAGTAGAGCTCTGCTGGGGAGAGAATGAAGCATGCAATGAAGACTGGAAGGTGCATCTGACCAGTAAGGAAACCTCACTTTCATGCTTCAAGATACACAGACATTCTCCAGAGCTTAGACCATAGGTGGAAGAGAGGTTCGATTCTGGGTTCCAAATAGCAGTCATGCAACAGGGCAAAGGGTCAGCCTGGTGCCCAGGGGGTTTTCTTGGGGGCTTACCCTTCCTACCCAGAAAGGGACTGGAGCACTTGCCTTTGTACTAAGTGCTTGCTTATCTCAAGTAATTTCCTGGCAGTCCTCCAAGGCATTCCCTGTCCTTAGATCCATCTTACAGAGGCAACAGCTTACACTTCAGACCTTTTGATAGCATGTCTACAGCCACATGCCTGGAACATGGAAGAGTCAAGCTCATATTCCCACTTCCCCACCTGTCCTAGTGAGCTTCGACTGTCCCCTTCACACAGCCTAGAGGCCTCTGAGAAGGAAGCTGCCTCAATCAGCTTGGTCTGTGGGCATGTCTGTAGGGGACTGTCTTGATTGTTCATTGATTTGGGAGGGCCAAGCCGACTGTGGGAAGCACCATTCCCTGGGCAGATGGTCCTGGACTGTGTAAGAAAGCTCGCTAGGCCTGCACCTGTGATGGAGTTAGCAGACCTCTGCTTCCGCTTCCTTCTTTGAGTTCCTGTCCTGACTTCTCTCAATGATGAACTACAACCTGCAAGCTGAAATAATCCTTTCCTCTCCTACACTTATTTTAATCATATTTTTTCATAGCAACAAAGATGAACTAGAACATGTCCCTGTGGCCGGCCCAGCATTTCCAAGTAGGAAAGAAGTTACGGAAATCCCCCAACTTCCTTCTCTGCACCTCTGCCTGTGGCCCACACAGGGCTGAGGGGTGACATTCTGTTTTCCTGACTACTGCTTTGTGCAGAGATCCCCATATTGTAGTATTTGCTTGATAAGGCCCAGATGAGAGACAGCTCGGGTCATTTCCAAGGGCAGAGAGGTACCTGGGTGCCTCTTCAGACCGCAAGTGTCCTGTCTTATGGCTTCAGCCTCCAAATAAAATCCAGCCTCATTGTCCTGGCCCATGATTCTTCTTCCTGAGCTCTGGGCAACACTATTCACCTGCATTCTGCAAGCATATTGACCTGCTTCGAGCACTCTATGCTGCAGCTCACCCCAGGGCCTTTGCATAAGCCATCCACTCTGGCTAGAGAGTCTCCAACAGCACAATGGACATTTGTGCATTCTCCAGGCTTCATCCAACTTTCCTTACCTAGGGAACTCATCACTAACACTGTCCTAGGATAAGACCCCCTTCAACACTTCCTGAAGGTCTTGTGCCTGCCTGTCCTCAGTTTTCTTCCCCCCTCTCAGGTTCCCATCCACCATCTCCCACAGACAATGAAAGTGAGACTACTCCAGGAGCTAGGAGAGAGGTCATTCGGTGAAGTGCTCGCCATACATACAAACCTGAGTTCAAATCCCAGTTCCCAGAGAAAAGCCAGGCGTGGCAGGACATTCCGTAGCCACAGGGCTGGGCGGCAGACACAAGAGGATCCCCGAGGCTGACTGGCTATCCAGCCTAGCCAAGTGGAAATGAAGGTGGGAAGCCATAGAGGAAGACACTCTATGTCAACCCTGGCATCCAAATGTATGCCCACACATGTGCACCTGCATACACACATGTACACACACACTTGCATAGAGAATGTTCCATCCTTGGAACTTTGACTCCTGAGAAACCCTTTTCTTACCCTTGCTCATCCCTACGGGATCCCCTTCTCCACCCACTCTTGTTCGTTCTCAAGCCCCTGAAGGCGACTTAGGCAAGGGCTCTCCAGGGAGTAGCCAGCTCCATTCTAATGAACTCACCACAAGCTGAAACACTTCCTCCCTGGGGAGTACCCCGAGAGGCCCACACCCTCACCTGGGCCCAGGTTCCAGGTCCTCAGAAAGCACCTACAGTTCCCTGGTTTTCCTACCAAGTTGGTGCCTCCCTTGGCTACACTCCACACCTGATTCCAGCTGATGAGGCAGATAGGAGGCTCCATGGAGAGGAATTGGCCATGGGAAAAGGGAGGGCAGAAAGAGGGCCTGACGTCATTTGTTCCCAAAGTCTCCCATGGTTACCAGTTTGATGCATACCCAAAGCATTTTTTTGCCTTTGAGATGGGGTCTCTCTGTAGCCCCGGCTGGCCTGGAACTCACTATGTAGACCAGCTGACCTCAGACTCTCAGAGCTCTTCCTGCCTCTGTTTTCCAAGTGCAGTGCTGGGATTAAAAAAACCTTGCACTACCACGTCTGGCCTAGGCCCAAAGCCTTTTAAGGACACATTAGATAAATAAAATTATACTGCATAGATTATTTTGTTACCCACATATTTCATTGGAACATGAAAAAGGTTTCTCTTGGGACTGGAGAGATGGCTCAGTGGTTAAGAGCATTGGCTAATCTTGCAGGGGACCCAGATTTGGTTTCAAGCAGCCACATGGTAGCTAACAACTGTCTATCACTCCAGTTCCAGGGGATCTGATGTCCTCTTTCAACCTCTACAGGCATTGCATGACATGGGTGCACTATCATACATGGAGGCAATGCACACATACACAAAAAATAATAAAAATAAATAAATAAATTAGTTTTAAAAAAGAAAAAGGTTTTGTCTTACCAGTCACATAAATACCTTCACCTCATTTTCTAAACAATTTCCCATTTACCCCATTATCTAACATGTTTAGCTATAACATTGTTTATTCATTTTCTTCCTAGCAGCACCCAATAAGGTTGTTTTCAAGACTGCAAATAACACGGAAGTGAACATCTTTGTGTTTTCTGTTTGCTTCCTTGTTCTTGTCTTTCTCCCTGAGTTCCTAGAAGCACGATGCCAAATCAAAACACACTTGCTCACACATCGAAGCCTGTGAGACTCTAACCCAAGCCTGTTCTCCTTTGGTAATCACCCGCTGACAACCTGAAGAACACCAGCTTTTCCACAGCCTCAGCTTTCAAATAAACCAAATACAGTACTACGGTTTTCTTTTAATTAACCTTCTTATTTCTAAATGATTACAGGTTTACAAAAAGGCTGTAAGAGTAGCTCCGGAAGTTTACTTCCTGAATACTTTTTACTCTGTTTCTCCTGATATTGACAACCCTTCTAAACACAGCTGGTGTGAGCCAGGCCCTGAAACTGCAAATTCTTCCATATTCTTTCTCTCTGTCTCTCTCTCTCTCTGTCTCTCTCTCTCCCTCCCTCCCTCCCTCTCTCTCTCTCTCTCTCTCCGCTCTTCCTCTCTCTCTCTCTCTCTCTCTCTCTCTCTCTCTCTCTCTCTCTCATTTCTTTTCCCCTCCCTTTGCTTTACTTCCCTTTCCCTTCCCTTCCCTCAGCTGAAGGAGGGAAAGGGAGGAGAGAGCACTCACACTGAGAGGCCCTAGATGTTCCAAACAGCCTCTGTCCTTTCAGACAAGCTCAAAGAAATTTGCCTGGTTTCCAACACAAGGCTAAGGATTCAGACACTGGGTGACAGAAGGGTTTCTGCTCTGGGCTCATGTTTGGAGAGACTCATCTTTGGGGACTGACGTGTAAGTCCATATTTCAAACAATCTTGATCATGTCTAAGATCCTGGCCAGGCTGTCAGCCAACAATCAAAGCCTCCAGCTCAGTCACGTTGGGACCTGTGGGTGCCTGCACCTTCCGAGGACAGAGCACTGAGCACAGAGCACAGCTTCAGCTCCAGCTGTCCTGCAGCCCCTGTTCCAGGCCACAGTGTCCTGGGCTGCTCAGCCATCAACACTGATCATCTGGCTTCACTCATAGCAAGAGACGCTATGGGGATGTGACATCTCCCCTTTCAGCCCCCATGGCAGGGAGGGGACCCAGCAGGCTGTAAAGTGTGACCCTGGATGATTTAGCTCACCACACCCTCATGCCCCCACATCATTATCTGCAACATAGAGACAACAGGACACCGTAGCTCAGGGGACTGTTGGTAGTGGCCAGGACCCCCAGATGTGCTGGACACAGGCACAGTGGTCAACCTTGGACAAGTTTATTCAGATCCCAGTCTGCCCTTGAGCCTACAGAGTATCTTCCTTTAGGTAAACCTCCTTGAAGTAGAAGAGGAAAACAGAAACCGTGAGGTGTCCAGGACCCTGCACTGTTAACACTTCCAGCTAAAAAATTTGATATCAACACAAGCAGGATACTTTGTAGACCCCTCTCTCCATGCATTTGGGGGACAAAGACCTGACTCAAAGTAGCTGAAGAGGAGGAAGAGAAGGAGGAGGAGGAAAAGGAGGAAAAGGAGGAGGAGGAGGAGGAGGAGGAGGAGGAAGAGGTAGAATTTATTGGCTCAAATGACTGAAAAGCCCACATTCACATAAGCTTCAGGCATGGCTGGATCCAGGGGCTCAAGTGAAATCATTTGGGCTTTATCTCTCTGTCCTACCCTTCCCCTTAGAGTTCTAGTTTTATTTATCCGTGGGAAAATTCTCTCTATGGCTCTAGGCCATAGACAGTAGACAGACACTTCTTTGTCGACAGTCCAACAAGCCCTTGAATGGAATCTCCATAGCTTGGGGTGATAAGCCGTCTACCACCCTGTCTGCTGAAAAGCCCCCACCTGGAAATTCCTAGACCCTCTAGCAAAGGTGCAGATAAGAGGACACTGCCCTGGGCAGAGGTCAAGGCCTGGGACCTCAGAACTTGGCAGTGTACTTCTGAGTCAGATAGTTATTCCTGTGTGTGATAAATATCATTCCAGGTATGCTGCTGGACGCAGTACATGAGGCAGAGAATTCGCTGTCGTGCCGCCTTTGACATGGCAAAGGCCCTGCTCTACTGATGTCATATGAGCCCAGTGAGTTGCTGAGGGAGGAAGGGGGCCATCTCTGCACTGAAGGCTTGTCTTCTTGATCCCTCTTTCCTTGTTATATACAGAGGATTTAAATCCCATCCATCTTCAAACCTGGACTAAACCCAGACTAGCACACCTGGTTTTGGCCAAATGCCCTTTCTCTGAGGCTTGAGGAATGGGGGATTTGATTGGTTATGGTGTTTGCTAGTGAACCAATCACTGAGGCCAGAGGATGGAGACTGCTGATTGGTCAAATGTCACACACACACACACACACACACACTATCAAGGAGTGGGGGTTCATCCTACTTGAGCCATCTGGCCTAAGAGCGAGACTTTCTGAAAGAAAATTAACACCATGGACACTGGGCAGGAAAGGAACAGACAGATTCCAGAATTCCATCTCTATTAAAGAGATTATTAGCTGGTGTGGCAGTGCACCCTGTGATCCCAGTTGAAACCCTGTCAGAGAGAGAGAGAGTTTGTATCTCCAAACCCACTCTCCAGTGGTATCTTCTCTCTGAAAAGGACAAAGCAACGTCATCCTCTTCTTCAGGCCCACTACCCTTACCAATGCTTTACTCAGGTGGACATTCAACTTCCTCATTCAGAACAGATTTATTGGACAACAACCTTGGCACCCAAGAGATCTGGACTGAAGCCAAGACCCACCTAAATGTTCTGTCACTCGGTGCCAGCCTACCATGCTGCACATCTGAGCTCTGCATGAGAGAGTGCGGTAATTGATTATTGATGTCTGCCCTAAGCACAGGCAAGGGCAGTAGGACATGTTCAAAATGTACTTATATCAGCGATTACCTCCACAGCACCTTCCTGCAGTAACATACTAAAACATAACATGAATCCCTCAGGGATGGTGCCGAGGAACTTGTGAAATGAAACTGAATACGTGCTTTGTTCTATGTGGGAGTGCAGGTTTAACTGGAAGTACACACTTCCAAAGGCATCTGGATGTAGAACGCTCCACCCAGAACCTTCCCACAGACCCCTGCCCATGCTTCCAGGTTCAGCTCTCTTGGGTTCACAGGAACACCCTCAGCCTTGCCAGCCTGGGACAGCCACGTCTGCTCACCTCTGTCCAGGGACTCTACAAGGCACTAAGGAGAGGTTAGACCCCATCGGGTCTCCTTTCTTGGTGGAATAAGAAAACGGAAGATCTCTGACAGAGAACGCTGGCTGTTGGGTCCTGACCACAGGTCAGCACTTCCACACCTGGTGGAATCCTTGCCTACTCTGTTCGTGGGAATCCACAGAGGAGAAGCCACTGAAGGAGAGAGCCTTCTGGGTAGGGACACACACATGCACAGGAGAGGATGGGAGTCCAGGAAGTTCCCACCGCAGCGTCACCACCCCATGAACCCTTAGGAATCTTGCAGAAAGGGCAGCATCTGAATAAATCCAGACTGCATTTCTGTCCAGGGTGGTGCGGTGGTGCCGGTATGTGGACTGCACACTGGGACTGGGGCTCAGTCCTAGTAGCCAGAGAACATGGTGTGGAGAAGGCATCAGAGAAAGAACAAAGACTGGGGCAAAGGGTAGCGCCTGTCCTGGAGAGGGCTGTGGTAGGTAGGGAAACATCTGCTTGAGTCTGCCAGCCTTAAGTTTGGCATTGCCATTAAAAAGTGAATAATGTCAAAAGCATCTTCCTTCCTGCCTGCCTTATGGGGCCTCGAACTAGGTGGAATTCATCTTTCCAGCCCCACTGCACACACACACACACATACACACATGCACCTCCAACATCACCCTTTCACATGGGGAAACTGAGGCTCAGAATGATAAGGAACCTAGCACTGTTTAATTTTGTTTGGAATGTTTCAGTGCAGAGGCAAGCCCAGAATGGCAGAGGCGGGGGTAGGAGGGCTCCTCATCACTTTCTGTCTTGCTCCATGGAACCTGAGAAGGATCTAGTAGTGTTAGCAGGAAGGTAAGAGACCTTCACCCAAAGGCCTCCAGTGCCTGGATTGATGAGGCTACTGGAGGCCCTCTGGGGATGGAAGGCAGCTGGCAACAGGTGAACAACTGCTCCACACATCAGCATCACTGGAAGTGGGAATGAGCTTCCAGCTTCCTTCCCCCAATGCAGGGGGCCCAGCCCAGGTGCACCTGCCAGTCAATGATGCATCCAGGAGACTTGGGTCTCCACCATTATTTCTATACCCCTGCACCATGCCCTGGAGCCCCCGAGAGAGCAGGTTCCCTGGGTTAATATCTCGTGCTAATGAGGGGTAGCAGGGGAAAGGCAAGGTCTACTTGATTCAGATCTTGGAAGGAAGCCAGGGTCTCTCTGGCCATACATTCTCTTTCCAGGTTCGTGTGCTGTATGGGGAGATTAAGATGTATAGTCTGCAAATGGGCTAACCTTTTCCAGGCCCCTTTAATGAGGTTCCTATAATGGAGCCATTTCTCTTTCTTAGGTGGGTGTACACATTCACACGGGTGTGCACACACTCCTTAATATAGTCCATATGGAAATAAAATCTCTCCCTGTTCTAGTTTTTAAGCAGACTCTGTAATGGGAAATACTGTTTTTTTCTTCAAATTTAAGTCTGTGGTTCACCAACATGCATTTTCAGTGCACACAGAAGGTAGATTCAGAGGGCTGGAAAGGCTCTCTCTTAGAACATGCTGGAAAGGCAGCAAGTACGGTCTGCATCAATATTCTTCGGTATTGTGGGAGTCCCACACAACCCGGGAAGTCCCCAGAATTCTTGTCCATTCCTGGACTCCTTGTAGATGAAGCAGCAACAAGAGCATGTGGGAACTCTAGAGAGGGACCTTTATGGTCCATGTCCCTGGGCCCTCCATCTCTAAAGGAGATTCTAGTCTCCGGTAACCAGTTATTCCTGGCTCTAAAGCATACAGTGAAGGGAAATCAGACTCTGAGGCTGCTCCTCCAACTCAGGGTCTCTCCACAGCCGTCATTCTCCATGTCCCATCAGAGCTGCCAACAGAACCTTCCAGACATATCAGCTACCTCCCATCCATCTCAGAGTAGGAGTGCCTTACTTTTGGGACACTGTAGGTAGGGATGAGGAGAGATGCATCAAGATTAACATATGAAAGAAGCCAGATGATAAAGAAAGACCCAGAAGCCCTTGCACTGCCTGCAGCAAACACAGCACTCAGGATACACAAATACTGGAGGAGGTGGGTACTGTGTGCATGACCTATGAACATTCCCCATCTGGCCAGTGCTTTCAAGGGCAGGCCTCGCCCATCTGGGTATCCCACACCTGTTCTCAGCAGTGTCCTCTTAATAAATTCATCTCTGGTACTTACCATGTGTCCCTGGTACAATTCTTTGTCCTGGGTCACAAGAACCTGGAAATCTCAGCGGGAGACCTCAGGACTCTCATCCATACCCAGAATACCCCTGGGACTCAAACACCTAACAGTAACAACTTAGGGAAGGAAAGAGTTATTTTGGCTTGGGATTTGGGGTATTTCATCATGGCAGGGAATGGTGACAGGGGAGCATGCGGTGAACAGGCCTCCTTCACCCACCACCACAGACCATAAGGAGAGTGAGTGACACATGAACAAGGAGAAGACAGACCTCCAAAGGCTGTCCCTAGTTATCTACCTGTGGGAGTCAGGTCCCACCTCCCAAAGGCTCCACCATCAGCTGGGGACCACAGAGAGAATATATAAGCCTTTAGGGGCATCTCAGACCCAAACTTTAAAGTGCTTTTCCAACACCAATCTTCTCAAGCAGCAATGGCTCCTCAGGCTGTCTCATACACAGAAGCTTCTGGACTCAAGGCGTTGAATACCAAACAGATGCTGAAAATTGAATTCTGGCCATCTATAACAAAACCAGAAGATACTTTTTAAAAAGCATTTTGGTGTTGAAAAGATAATGCAGCAGTTAAGAGCAAAGGCTGCTCTTCTAGAGAACCTGAGTTTGATTCCCAGCACCCACATGGTGGCTAACAACCATCCATAACTCCAGTTACAGGGGATTCACCATCCTCTTCTGACCTCCATGGGCTTTGCACAACATGGGTGCACTTACATACATGTAGGCATGATACTCATACACATGAAATAAATTAATTTTTTTAAAAAACTTTAAAAAGTGTTTTTAAAAACTTTGACTAGTTTGCCCAGATATCTTGAGACAAAGGGCAAATCATGGAAACCAGTCATTAAAACCAAAAAACAGCAATGATGGGAAGGCTGTGTATTTGAAAAGTTACAGAGGAACTACCCAAAGCTGTAATCAGAAGCAAAATCCTAGCATCAGACGCTGCTATTATTATACTTTAAATAAAGGACGTACATCAGAGAAGTCAGGGGGAGTAAAGCAAAGAAGAAGGCACTGCTGGCAAAGAGAAAAGAAGAAAAATTAAGTAAGATCCCATTACTAAGGGAAGTCAGCTAGTAGAATGGGAAAGATTAAAAACGACAAAGCCCCTTAATCCGGGACAAAAATCTCAGGTAAGATATGTGTGGGCTCCAGAAGGTTAAAGTTATAATCCTAAAACACGTTTATCACACATCTGCTATTTCTGTATGAGACAAACTGTCTAAAGTAAGATAAATAAATGAAAGTCCCGAGATCGGAAAATGAGCAGAAAACACGAGCAGGCAGTTTAGGGCTGAGAAACAGATCTAGACAGGAGCCAAGAAGACAGCACTCCCATACGGGGGGGGGGGGGACACTGCAAAAGTCAGGTGGGAATCATCACAATGTGGCTGTGAAGTTACTGTTCTTATTGCTTTATTGATTTTGATTTGATAGGAGCTGTGACTAGCTACGATCAGTATGAATGGGTGTGGAACGGGGTGGACCCTACAGAAATGAGAGGGAGGTCAATGATCAAACTGATTTATCCTTTCTGGAAAACTCTTTGGAAGCACCTCAAGGGAATGTCTAGCAATGTCCCTTGAATGGAGCAAGGTCCAGATGCAGTTCTGCCTTACAAACACTTAGGCGGTAGGACTTGATTCTCCATGAAGGGTCCCATGGCACAAAGTCATTTTGGAGATGCACAAAAGCAAGATCAAGGGTTAAGGATGGTGCCAAGAAATGGCACTTGCCTTGCATCTCTGAAGCCCTGGGGTCCGTCCATAGCAGAGAGAGGGGGAGGAGAGAGGAAGTGGCGGAGAAAAAGGCTGAGTGGCAAACTGGGGAGAGGAGAGGGGAAAGGAAGAGGATCGGAAGACAGAAGAGGGACTAGACTTGGACACAGGGAGAAGACAGACATCAAAAGCCTGGGAGAGGGTTTAGAGGAATTGGCTCTACCAAGACTTCAACCTTGAATTTCCTGCATCCAGAATCATGAGTCAATGAACGCCTGTTATTTAAGCCACCCAGCACTTGGTACCTTGCTATGGCAGGCCTAGCAAACTAACCCAGAGGGGATGTTGATCATTGGTTCAATGGAAAAAAAATCTAGTTATAAAGGAGCGCATGAGATATAAAAACCATATCGTTAAATCCCATATCCACTGTGAAATAGCACAGGGTGTGCATCAGAGAGAATGCACAGCCACAATGAAAAATGTGTGGAATGTTCTAGACACAAACACTCACAGTGATGGGGTTCACAGGTGACTGGAGGAAGCAGGTCTGGTCTGCTTTTCTTCCTACCCAGTACAGTCTTTCCAGGGGTCATGTATTAACCGCACTATTCCAGAAGAGTAGATCTGGTCTGTATCTACTCCTGACGCCAACCATCCCTGCAGGCACTTAATGTATGATCTGTTTAAATTCACTCAATCCTCACAGTCACCAGACATGTAAGGACTATTGTACCCATTTTCCAGATGAGGAAACTGAGGCAAAGTACATGACACATCCAAGATTCATGAAGTAGACACAAGGACCCAGCCAAATAGTGGGGCTTTATGGCCACACTGGGCCATTTTGGCTTTTTCTTGTGACAGGAAATTACTGGAGTCCTTTCTATCTGAGGTGCACAAGTGAATTGGACTGAAGACTCCATAACTGACAAGGTGATTCCCCCCCAAAACACTCAAAGGAAGGTCTTAAATGCCCCACTTTTCTATGTTCTGGGAGCTGACCCCTGAGCAACTGGGTGCAGGCATAAGCAACCCATACATATTTTATAAGTTTGTTTAATGGAGCCTTATTTTTTGGGTTATGTATTTTTAAAGACCACATAGCTTAGATTGATGGAGACGTTACTGAGTCTCTTCTTGCAAGCCAGGGAGCTG
Source organism: Nannospalax galili (assembly GCF_000622305.1). Taxonomy (NCBI): domain Eukaryota; kingdom Metazoa; phylum Chordata; class Mammalia; order Rodentia; family Spalacidae; genus Nannospalax; species Nannospalax galili. Next base: position 2,043,272 of record NW_008350324.1, on the reverse strand, counting down.
GAGGAAGCCCAGCCCTTCTGGGGTCAAGAGGGACAGTGCAGAGTCGTCACAAATGGATGAAGCTTCCTTAATGCCAATAGTGTGGAACTGGTAAAATAAATTATGTTCATTCAGCTATTAAGAAGAATTAGGTAGAGTCACAGTTCCTCAGAGAAGGGTGTTCATGATGTATCACTAAGGGGAAAGAATGAGTTGCAGAGTGTTGGGAGCATGTGATCTTATTGGAGATAGAGAGACAGAGACAGACACACACACACACACACACACAGAGAGAGAGAGAGAGAGAGAGAGAGAGAGAGAGAGAGAGAGAGTTAAGGATTTTATATTAGAACAGACTAGAATTCATATCTTAGCTCCATTAAGGACTAGGCGAGTGACCCTGGATTTTATTGACCCTTCTGAATCCCAGTTGCCCCTCATCTGTACAGTAAAGGGGCGACGGAGGAACCCAGGTGCCACTTCATCCACAGTATGACGTGATGATACAGGAAGGGCATCTGCATTTTCTTGGTGCAAAGGTACATCTGGGGTTGGAGAGATGACTCAGTGGTTCAGAGTGTGCATTGCTCCTACAGAGGACCCAAGTTCAGTTCCCAGCAATCACATCAGGCAACTTACACCCACCTGTAACTCCAGCTCCGGGGGATACAACACCCTTGTCTGCTGCACTCTGGTGTGCACACCCATGCATACACATAATTAAAAAAATAAAATAAATTGATTGTTTTAAAGGTGCATCTGGCTGGGGATGCAGCTTAGTGGTAGAACCTGTCGTGCATGAAGCCTTGGGTTCCATCTCCAACACCTCAACAAAATTCACCTTATGTAGAAAAGATCCCTGAGAAGATGTAGTGATTGCTACACGGTGGCCACCTCTGGAGAATGACCTCGGGGAAAGGAGGTCTTCATGGCTTACAACAGATATTTCCATGCTCACTGTGTAGCTGAAGATGACCTTGAACTACTGATCCTCCTTCCCCCACCTCCCAAATGCTGAGATGTCTGGTGAGTGTGACCACGTCCAGCTTATGCAATGCTGGAGACCACACCTAGGGCTTCGTGCATGCTGGCCAAGCACTGTACCCACTGAGCCGCATCCCCAGGCCCTAACTGTTAGATAATACTATGAGGTTCCATTCACCCCCCCCCCGCTGTTGGGTGAAACTGAGGACTCTTTCCATAGGAAATGCATGAATCTAGAGATTTCCAACAGTCTCCATGCCTGAGAGTTGGTAAGATGTGGCTGCCCTCCCAGGCCTGTTGTTCCCAGTGACTCTCTCATCCTCCTAGGTGGGGACCAGCAAAGTCATTGTCAGACTCCCAACATACAGGCCTTGGCAATGAAGTCCCCCAAATCCCTGTACTCTCCTTGTCCTGGTTCGGCTGCAGCAGGATGAGCAGATGAAGTCGGGCCACTCAGGAGCTGTAGGAAGCAGCAAAACAGCCAACAACAGCACTCATTTCATGGGAGTCACAGTCTGAGCTAAAGATTCCTGCATCTCATTCCACCTTTCACAGGAAGCCTTTGTGACAAGTCATGATTAATCCCCTTCTAGTCCAAGCTGCCCGAGGTTCAGAGAGGTTAAGGTGTTTGTTCAATGCCACACAGCACCCAGCAAAGCCAGAATTCAACTCCAGGTGTACCTGACTACAAAATCTTGCACAGGAGCAAGTTTTACACTGGGTCTTAGAGAAAGGGATGAATTCTAGAAATGGGACTAAATATATAAGTGGGCCCTTCCATCGGAATAATACCGAAGGACTGAACAAATTCTTTCATACTGGAACCTCTTCAGAATTGTATTTCCAAAATTTCTTCTGGAATACCATTTTGTTTGGGTTTGTGGGTGATAATAATTATTCTGTAAAAAAAGATTTTTGATAATTTTAGGAAGTTTTAGATTAAATTAACTTTGCTTAATGGGTGTCCTTAAAACAGGACTTGTCAGGCTGATATACTCAATGGTTTCACCCTCCACAGGATTCTATGGCATTGTCCACCCTTATGGAACCCTTTTGTGAAGCGTATTTCACTTTGATAAGTGTTCTTTTAAAACAAGCAACTCTTCCTTTTTTTTTTAATTGGCTTTCCAAGCATATTCAAAACAATAGAAAAACTTAAACACATTTAAAATTAAATCTAAAGAAACATTTTTCAACTCTCTCCCAAATAATCTTTACATTTTCAGCAAGATCCAAGAAGCCTGAATTACTGGTGACTCCCAGTAATATGGTGATCCCTAAAGGTCACAGAGGTGGCTCAGCAGGTAAAAGCGTTTGCCACACAAGCCTGGTAACCTGAGTCTGATCCCAAGAACCCATGGTAGGAGAGAACTGACTCCCAAAAGTTGTCCTCTGACTTCCACACCCACACCTATGCTATAGTTCATGCATGCCTGCATTCTCATTCTCTCCGCCCCCACACACACATCATACACACAAACACACAATGATAGTAAAGAAAGTAAAATCAGAAAGAGATGACTCTACATATCAAGTGAAACCACACGTTTCTCAATGAGAAGATCTTGGAAGCAATGTGAGTTGGAGACTAGATGGAGCTCAGCGTTTGCCTCATGTGTGATTTGCTCACTGAGTTAGAGGCATGACTTAAATCCCATGTGTTCTTATATAAAATAGTGTATGGATGTAGAAAGGCCACTTTCTTCCATCTCAGTGGTCATGAAACAATCTGACTCAAACTCTTCACCTACATTTTTGTCTTCAGAAGGCCACTTCTGATAACGTCTACTTACAGAGCTGCCCACACTACAAGCTTTGGGCAGTGTGTTGGCCTGGCATCAAACATGGCTGCTCAGAGCGCCAGCTCTTGGAATTAGTCTCCTTGTTTGTGACAGGTGAATACTAGAAGCTTCCAGAGGATTCACTTTGCTATTGACATTCCCAAATAGGCCTTTACTGGTCTAAATAAGATCACCACAAAAGGAGCTGTTACTCAGGGAGAGAAAGGAACTTAAAGAATTACTGGGTCCTCCTCGCTCCTGGTTGGACCTTCTGATCAGACCTTCGGGTCAGGTGCCACCTCTGCTGTCTTTGGGTGAGATGTGTCTGTAAAAGAAGACCCTTGTGCTGTGCCAGTATGGAGCAGGTTAAGCCCAAACTTTGTGCCAAAGCTCAGGGCAGAGTTGGCCCTGTGGCGGCCTGGGTCTATGTCTACACAGGGCCAGGGAGACTGAGGACAAGAAAGGAAAAATTAGTGACTTGAGGGAAACGCTCGATTGCAGCCTCATGAGTAAATGGGCTATTTATCCCCCAGTCTGGAGCTGCTTGAAAAGGTGACCGTCCATCAATCCTGCCTCCCAGCCTCTCCTTGATAGGCAGTTCTACCAATGGGCTAATTTAGCTGATTACAAAGGAATCCAGAGGAAGGGCCGCCAGAGCCTGGGTCCCCGCCAGCAACGCATTAGCTCCTGGTGGCTCCATCACCCTCACTTGGAACCGATAGGAGCAGCTTATTCCTGAAACCGCGTCCCAGTCCCATCAGACGGGGCTTTTGTCAAACTCATCTCCAGCTTATCAGGTGAGAGGTGGAAAACCTCCCACCGCAGCAGTTCTGTCCTCCTGTCCTTGCTGACGGAGAATGACCTGGGGACCAGCGCCAGGCTATTCTGGGCTCATGGGGAGCAGTGTTGAGTGCCCCGCCCTCTATCAAGGCAGAGAGAACCAACCTGGATGATCCGATTGTTGCATTTTATTCTCCTGACTTTTGCAGAACACAAGCTTAGAAAACTAAATATAATATGGAACCAATGGAGCTTTACTGGAAAGCTTCCTGTAGCTCTCAAGAAGTACAGCGTCAAATCTCTTAATACCCCAGAACAGTTCCAACTCTTCCCATCTTTTAGATTAAAGTACTTTTCTATTTAAAGTTCTCCAATTTATACCACCAACTGTTAGCCTTTTATACTCTTGTGTGAATTAGTCTGTCTACTCTATGTAACACTCTGGCAATAGGACTCAGGGTGAATTCAGAAAGCAGAAATCCATCTAGAAGAAGGGAGGTTAAGGTGCTGCCTTGGAGAGCACAAAAGCATTTGATTCTCAGCACAGGAGGGGCACAGAAGATTTTTGTGGAGGAAAAGCTAGGTAACAAGTGCGTTACATTTACATAGTGTTAGTCAGCCTCCATTTCTGTAACAAACCCCCCGAGACAGTCAACTTTTGAAGAGGGAAGGCTTGTTTCTCCTCCAAGTTCTGGAGGTGGCATTCTACGGCTCGCCTTGCTCCAGGCCTGTGTTGGCACAGTGTATCACGGTGTGGGCACACAGTCAACAACCTGCATCCATAGCAGCTGGGAAGCAAAGAGAGGAAGAAGGGAGTAGGAGTCTTACCTAATAGCCCCTTTGAGGGCAGTCTCCAGTGGCCTAACTTCCTCTCACGGCCTCACCCCTCCCAGTAGAGCCACAGATGGGCCTGAGCATGAGGGCCTCTGGAGAACAGTCAAAGTCAGGTCTGCTGAAGGGTTGCAATGCAGAAAACCCTGGCTCTTCCAGCTCAAATCCTGCCCCCACTTAAAGCAACCATGTCAATGACTGTAAAGTCAGTGTGAGTGCAGCTCCTGTCTGCTGAAGGGAGTTTAACAGTGGCCTTGCCTCTGTTGGTAACTCTGATTGTTTATAGGATGTAAACAATCCTATTTGTTTCCCTAACCTCAAACCCAAGCCCATTTGTATTGAGAAGTCTTTTTTTTTAATTTATTTTTTATTTTATGTGTATGAGTGTATTGCCTGCATGTATGTGAGTGCACCCATGTCATGCAATGCCGCGGAGCTCAGAAGAGGCCTTCAGATTTCCCTGGAACTGGAGTTAAGGATGGTTCATAGCTGCCGTGTGGGTGCTTGGAATTGAACCTGGGTCCTCTGCAAGTGCAGTCAGTGCTCTTAACCGCTGAGCCATCTCTCCAGCCCCAAATGAAGTTTATTTGACAGGGAAATATTCTTATTTCTTCAGTAAGTGAAATACTTGCTAAATGGCTATCTAAACATAAATGTAGACATAGGTAAGCTATGTGCATGTGTTTTTAAAAATCTTTTTATTTATTTATTTTTTTGTATATGTATGAGTGTATTGCCTACATGTATGTAAATGCAGCCATGTCGTGCAATGCCCATGGAGGTCAGGAGAGGGTGTCAGATTCCCTGGAACTGGAGTTACAGACAGTTGT